>NC_056749.1:555150406-555375406 GCF_019279795.1 Protopterus annectens | reverse complement strand
ACAAAATGCTGTGATGGCCTGCGGTCTAACCCAGTTGCTGCATAGTGGGGCAGTGCCATTAGGAAAGATTCTTCATTCACCTTTGCTGATTCTTTGGAGGATGATGCACTTGTAAATTGATGCCTAACTGATGAATTCCAGCAATATATTCACTGATGAGTTGTTACAAACCATGCATTGCTGTATCTCCTGGTAGCACGCCATGGAATTTGTGATCACACTATTTACTCCTTGATATACCTTACACACGGCGTTGCAGTGCTGTAGCAGTTAGTGTTGTCGCCTCACAGCAAGAGGTTCTCTGGTTCAATTCTCAGCTGGCATGTCTTTTGTGCAGAATCAGCATGTCCCCCCTGGGTTCTTGAGGATTTCCACCAGGTGCTCTAGTTTCCTCACACATTCCAAAGAGATGCTATAGCTGGATTGGACACTCTAAATTCACCATAGGTGTGACAGTGTGTGGTGCACCTTCCAAAGGAGGGTCGGGCCTTGGGCTAGCAACCTGAGACCATAAAACCCAAAACTGCTACAGGAACAATGAGTGCTGACTGGTGCTCATTGCTCGATGTACTATATCGTGCATAAGTGGGAAAGAGAGCAGAGAGAGACATACCTTAAATAAGATTCAGTGTTGTTTCCCTCTCTTTATATAACAATTCTGCCGTGCATACATTTGCAGAGTACTATACTGCAAAAAATCTCTCTGGCTCTCACACACTCTATATATAAGCTTTTTGACATCTGTTATCATGTTTCATCACCCCATCTACTGCTATGCTAGCAAACTTAGAGTGGTAGTTGTAGCACAAATTCCTTCAGCCAGGGCACATCCTAATATTTGCCTCCTCATGGCTGTGTAGCTGTTGTTGAGTGGGTAACTAGAATCATACAGGATATAGCATGCCTCATTTACTATGTAGACTTTCTCAGGGTATGTTACAGTGTAACCCATGACTCCAATATATCATTTTCCATGCCTAAAAATGCACACTGATAATCTTTATGCAGCTATGTTTTGAAATATATGGTTCATCTGTATGGGTTATGAATATCTGCACTGGTGCTTGGAGCCACAGGTAGGGGGAATACACCAACACCACCTATCAGACAACTGTGTGGAACTGCACTATCCAGAAATGCATGTTTGAATATCTATAATGGTGTTGTTCCCACCCCTAGCATGCTTAGAACAGACATGTTGTACACACCCAGTGCAGTTGAAGGCCTCCAGGAACTTCAATAAATGGAAACTGTTGTAGTTTCCATAGTCATCAGCATCGTCCATGTATGACATACACAGTAGAAGGAGCATCCAGTTTATGTCACCAGTGTTGCCAGGTATTCCATTCATTGCATGGAACCCCTCAGCACTGGTTTTCTCTCTGTATAGCTGCTGATAACTGAATATGACTCCAAATGCATTGCATCATTATAGAAATATTAATAATAATTACAATAGACTAATGGCACATGCTAAACAAAATAAAGCTACTTCACTGAGATACAAGAAAAAATCTAAGTAATCTGCAAATAGATTCTGAAATGCTAACAACTAAATTTTCTGAATTTGCTACCGTTTAAATCAATAATACAGCAATATGCAACTCAACCAGACTCAGCTGCAGTAAAAACTAAATTAACTTGGGACACTAATCAATCACAAATTATTTTTCCAAACAGCTTTAATGACAGCACTAAAAAAACTACTATCAAAACTGAATGACAGCAATTTGCCATCAGTGGACACCTTCCCATCCTATATATCTCAAAGAGAACTGATCCATTCACAGGTGTTCTAATGAAACTAATAACAAGCCTATAAGGATCATTTCAACAATATGGTTACAATTAAAGATCATTGCATTATTTAAAACTGAGAAAACACACAAGTTAAAAAACTGCAGACCATGTAGCATCTTAGCTCAGGTCCAGTATTGCCTACTTACAGCAACTCTGAATGCTTCCAAGCCTGGCTGTAGCATTAAAACTTCTAAGCTTAAACTAACAAACCATGATTTTTGTCATACAGATTTAGCTTCTCTTCAAATGGAGGAGCTCAAGGTTCTATATTTGTTCTTCTGCTAATTGCAATCTTTTTTGTCTACAGAACCACTCCTATTGTATTTCTTCCAACTGACCAACTGCCATTTTCTGTTCCACTTACGTATAATCATTGTGTCCACAGTATTATCCTTCTGGGCTGGGGGCCACTTCAGCCACAGGCAGAATGAGAAAGAGATGGGAAAATAGAGAGAGGGACTCCAACAGCATCCTATATACTGTCTTAAACATGGAGAAGTTCTTTTTCAAATGCTTTAACTGGGTGGAGACACTGATGTCACATTCATCACTAAACTTAATGTCAATCAGGTCCAGCTTCTCCCTGTAAAGCAGGTTCTTAATCTCAATCTATTTTGTGAATGCACAGCACCCCAAGCACTGGGAGAGTGCCTAATCACAGACAGAAGTCTACCCTTCCAGAGTGTGCAAGCTGACAAAATGACACTCTTTCCCATTCTTCAGTGACAAATGAATGTTTGCAGTCTACAAAGCAAATTTACATGCATATTAAAGGAATACAATTAATATGATATGCAGATGATTCAGTGCTAATCCATAATACATAAGACCTCTCAAAGCTAATATCATATATACATCAAGCTAAAAAAATCAGAGGTTTGTAGACTTAGCCACTAAGCCAAATAGCATAAAACACAAATCATAGCATCTGAAGAGCAAACTGTAACAAGATGCAAATATCTAGGCATGATCTTGGACAATGGGTTTTCTATTCAAAAACATATGGGATGTCATTGTCCCCCATTAATCAACCCTCATTAAGCAAATCATTGAATACAATGCCCCCTTTGGCATGCATCTTTGACATATATCTGTCCTGACACATGCAATAACTGAACGTCTACAGAGATACCTTACTAAGATGATGCAATGCCTAAACAAGCCCTATCACCCTACTTCATATTCAATAGAATGCTAAAAGGTGACCTGTGTCTGGCATACAAAGCATCCCTTGACCCGTTAATGATGGATTTGTTGCATATTGCCAAGTTACATGGCATCAGAAATACTCTGCCTAGGAACCTAAACCCCTTATTCAACATCAACAGAATGGTTTGGAGGGATAGGTGTATTTCACAGAGGATACCACTGCTGTGGAACAGACTCTCCATCCACATATAACAAAGTTCATCACTGTCCGTTTTCAAGTGCAACTTAGTTGTATGGATGGCAAACAAAACTTACCCCAGGACTGAACCCTGTACTACTAATGGAAAGAGGCAGCTCCTAAATGCTTTATCCCATGCGTGGGCCCCCTCAAATTATCTATGGTATGATTCCAGTTATTTTTATTAGGGGTAATATATAATTTTCTACCATGGGATGGGATGGGTAAGGCCAATCTATATCCAAATTGGAGTATTTATTTTGAGCACAAAAAGGGAAATTGTCTTGGTTAAATATGGCCGCAAGGGCAGTTAGCCTAGTACTTACCTATGAATATGACAGAATTTAACATATCAATAGAAAACTAGGGGCACTGTACAGAATCAAAGCTCATCTGATACTGAGATCTAAGCTAAGAAGAGTTGAGGTTACACTACTCCAAAGTTATTTTATGGAGATATAGGTATTGTCTACCCATCCAAAAAATGAGGTATTATTAAACACAAATACCACTTGCTATAGAACTGTTACATTTGCTGCAAACCAAAATTAAGCTGTATCACTGCACAGCATTGCTAAACAAACTGTTTGTCATTAAAGAAGATGAAATATACTTTCTTCTCCTTCACTTACTATCTATTAAGTAACAAAGGCTAGCCCACAACTTTATGATGCCTGCTACAAATCACCATGAACCTATGCCATACTGGTGTACACCTCCATGAATCTATGTTATGTTAGTAAACACCACCATAAACCTGTGGTATACTGGTATATATCAATATATCATTATGAACCAAAGCTATACTGCTATACAGCACCACAAAGCTATGCAATACTGGTACACAACACAACAGAGCTATCCTATACTAGTGTACATCACTAGAACCTTTGCTACACTGGTACACATCACCACAAAGCTATGCTAAACTAGTACACAACACCACAAAGCTATGCTAAACTGGTATACATAAACATGAAGCTCTGCTACACTGGTATACACCACAGAAAGCTATGCAATACTGATATACATTTCCATGAAGCTATGCTATACTGGTATACACCACCATGAGCTATGTGACACTAGTATATATCACCATGAAGCTATCCTCTACTAGTATACAGCACCATGAACCTAAATGCTACTGGCATAAACCACAATAAAACTATATAATACAGGTATACAGTAACACAAAGCTATGCTACACTGGCATACACATCCATGAAGCTATGTGATACTGTTATAAATCACCATGAACTTATGCAATACTGGTATACAGCACAACTAAGCTGTACAATATCAGTGAAGATCAGCACAAACCTATGCTATAGAGGTAACCACTACTACAAAGCTATGCTATACTAGTATACACAACCATGAAGTTATGCTTTAGAGATAATCACCACCACAAAGCTATGCTATACTGGTATACACAACCATGAAGTTATGCTATAGTGGGAACCACCACCACAAAGATATGTAATACTAGTATACATAAACATGAAGTTATGCTATATTGGTAATGACCACCACAAAGCTGTGTGATACTAGTATACACAACAATGAAGTTATGCTATAGAGGTAACCACCACCACAAAGCTATGCTATACTAGTATATACAACCAGGAAGTTATGTTATAGTGGGAACTACAACCACAAAGCTATGCTATACTAGTATATACAACCAGGAAGTTATGTTATAGTGGGAACTACAACCACAAAGCTATGCTATACTAGTATATACAACCAGGAAGTTATGTTATAGTGGGAACTACAACCATAAAGCTATGCTATACTAGTATATACAACCATGAAGTTATGCTATAGTAGGAACCACCACCACAAAGCTATGTGCTACTAGTATACACAACCATTAAGTTATGCTGTACTGATAACCACCAACACAAAACAAAGCTACGAGATACTGGTATACACCACCATGAACCTATTCTATATATTGGTATTCACCACTATGAACCTATGCTACACTGGCGTATACTACCATGAAGCTATGTGATATGGCTGTAGACCACAGGAAAGCCATATGATGCCGGAAAACATCAAGATGCAGTTATGCTATACTGGTGTATACCGCCACAGAGCTTTGTGATACTAGGGAACATCTTCATGAACTTATGCTATATTGCTATACACCACTACAAAGCTATACAATATTGGTATACTCCACCATTAAGCTATGTTATACTGGTATACATCTCCATGAAGCTATGTGAAGCAGGTATATGCTACCAGAAAGCTATACAATACATGCGTACACCATCATGAAGCTATGCAATACTCTTATACACTACCATTTACCTATACTCTACTAGTATACATCACTATGAAGTTAAGTATTACTGGTATAAACCACCATAAACCTATGCTATACTGCTATACACCATCTTGAGCCCATGTGATACTGATATACTCCACCAGAAAGCTATGGAATACTTACATCATACATACATTAGGATGAACCAATGTTGGACTGGTATAAACCACCACAAATCTTTGTGATACTGGTACATACCACACTGAGGTTATCTTATACTGCTACACACTGCTATAGACATATGCTATACTGGTATGCAACACCAGAAACATTTGCTGTACTGGAATACACCATCATGAAGTTATGCAAAACTGGTATGTACCACAATGATGCTATGTATTACTCGTATGTGCTACCATGAACCTATGCTATAGTGGCATGGCACACGCCCATTAGAGAACATAGATCCTCATGCTTTATGCCATACAAATAAAGCAAGTATAAAAAATGAGAGATAGAGCACCTAATACTTACATTCCAACTGAAAGGAACAGCCTATGTATTAAAATAAGGTCTGCTGCTCACTTACAAGTCCGAAGTGTCTGTGTAATTCAGACTTTTAATTAGAAATGCCTGTGACAAATGTGAAGTTGCTAAAAGCCTCAAATAACATCATGATACATGAGTGTGTGAATGATGATCTTTACATTTTACTATGGTTTTAATTATATAACCCTGTAATAAACTTACCTCCAAAAAAAGCACAACATACTTCACCTAAGCCTCTTAATTTAATCACATCTACTATTATATTTCTTAAGTCCCTAAATTTTCTGAAAGCTAACGCTGTACACAAGTCTCTACATTGTTCACTTTTTCTTGACTTCCACTTCCTTCCGTTCTCCTTGTCACGCCAGTTTTACACATGCATATAATGTGACAAAGGGTAAAGACACTTTTTTGGAAATCCTTATTATTGTACTTATACAAACATCTTAATCATTGTAAATATATTTTACCTCTGTTTACTATAACTTCAACAGAGAACCGACATATGAATTTTTGTATGAATACAACATAGACAAATATATAAAACCTGAAAGCCATCCTTATATTTAATAACTACAGTGCACTTCCTGGATAACTGACTTACCAGAGTGGCTAGCATAGAAATAGGGGACTTAAAATAGTAGTTGGAACCTATCTGTTCCAGTCAGAAAGGTCTGGTCCAACAGAACAACAAGGTACCCTGATTGGTCCCTCCTGTTTTCTAAGATAATGAATAACTTGGCAAACAATGAGCAGAGGTGGCACAATTGTAAATGTCACTTGGAGAAGGCAGCATGATTCAAATATTATAAGGTAGATAAAGCAAGATTTGAGCTGTCTGACAATCTAGACAAAAGGAACATGCTGCTTAATGTCATCAAAGTTAATGTCTACAATATTTTGAACAATAAATAAGAGAGTACAAAACTAAAGTTCCAGATATGAAACTCATTCATACTGTGCTGGTTGTAAACTGCTACCAGATTCAACTAAATATTTTAAATGTCTGCTTTGCATGAATCTGGAGAATAAAAGGAAATATTGCTGGCAGCTGAATAATTCACTGACTCAAGACTAGGTGTTTGCTAAAGCCAACATGTTTAATATTCATGATGCATTAGTGCATAGTTTGTATGTGTCTCCATCACTGCAGTAATAAGACTAGGTGTTTGCTAAAGCCAACATGTTTAATATTCATGATGCAAAGTTTGTATGTGTCTCCATCATTGCAGTGATAAGACTAGGTGTTTGCTAAAGCCAACATGTTTAATATTCATGATGCATTAGTGCATAGTTTGTACGCATCTCCATCACTGCAGTGTTTGCTAAAGGCAACATGTTTAATATTCATGATGCATTAGTGCATAGTTTGTATGTGTCTCCATCATTGCAGTAATAAGACTAGGTGTTTGCTAAAGCCAACATGTTTAATATTCATGATGCATTAGTGCATAGTTTGTATGCATCTCCATCACTGCAGTAATAAGACTAGGTGTTTGCTAAAGCCAACATGTTTAATATTCATGATGCATCAGTGCATAGTTTGTACGTGTCTCCATCACTGCAGTAATAAGACTAGGTGTTTGCTAAAGCCAACATGTTTAATATTCATGATGCATTAGTGCATAGTTTGTTACTTGTCTCCATCACTGCAGTAATAAGACTAGGTGTTTGCTAAAGCCAACATGTTTAATATTCATGATGCATAGTTTGTATGTGTCTCCATCATTGCAGTAATAAGACTAGGTGTTTGCTAAAGCCATCATGTTTAATATTCATGATGCATTAGTGCATAGTTTGTATGCATCTCCATCATTGCAGTAATAAGACTAGGTGTTTGCTAAAGCCAACATGTTTAATATTCATGATGCATTAGTGCATAGCTTGTATGTGTCTCCATCACTGCAATAATAAGGCTAGGTGTTTGCTAAAGGCAACATGTTTAATATTCACGATGCATAGTTTGTATGTGTCTCCATCATTGCAGTAATAAGACTAGGTGTTTGGTAAAGCCAACATGTTTAATATTCATGATGCATTAGTGCATAGTTTGTACGCATCTCCATCACTGCAGTAATAAGACTAGGTGTTTGCTAAAGCCAACATGTTTAATATTCATGATGCATTAGTGCATAGTTTGTACGCATCTCCATCATTGCAGTAATAAGACTAGGTGTTTGCTAAAGCCAACATGTTTAATATTCATGATGCATTAGTGCATAGTTTGTATGTGTCTCCATCACTGCAGTAATAAGACTAGGTGTTTGCTAAAGCCAACATGTTTAATATTCATGATGCAAAGTTTGTATGTGTCTCCATCATTGCAGTAATAAGACTAGGTGTTTGCTAAAGCCAACATGTTTAATATTCATGATGCATTAGTGCATAGTTTGTATGTGTCTCCATCATTGCAGTAATAAGACTAGGTGTTTGCTAAAGCCAACATGTTTAATATTCATGATGCATTAGTGCATAGTTTGTATGCATCTCCATCATTGCAGTAATAAGACTAGGTGTTTGCTAAAGCCAACATGTTTAATATTCATGATGCATTAGTGCATAGTTTGTATGTGTCTCCATCACTGCAGTAATAAGACTAGGTGTTTGCTAAAGCCAACATGTTTAATATTCATGATGCATTAGTGCATAGTTTGTATGTGTCTCCATCAGTGCAATAATAAGACTAGGTGTTTGCTAAAGGCAACATGTTTAATATTCATGATGCATAGTTTGTATGTCTCCATCATTGCAGTAATAAGACTAGGTGTTTGGTAAAGCCAACATGTTTAATATTCATGATGCATTAGTGCATAGTTTGTACACATCTCCATCATTGCAGTAATAAGACTAGGTGTTTGCTAAAGCCAACATGTTTAATATTCATGATGCATTAGTGCATAGTTTGTATGCATCTCCATCATTGTAGTAATAAGACTAGGTGTTTGCTAAAGCCAACATGTTTAATATTCATGATGCATTAGTGCATAGTTTGTATGCGTCTCCATCATTGCAGTAATAAGACTAGGTGTTTGCTAAAGCCAACATGTTTAATATTCGTGATGCATTAGTGCATAGTTTGTATGGGTCTCCATCGTTGCAGTAATAAGACTAGGTGTTTGCTAAAGCCAACATGTTTAATATTCATGATGCATTAGTGCATAGTTTGTATGTGTCTCCATCACTGCAGTAATAAGACTAGGTGTTTGCTAAAGCCAACATGTTTAATATTCATGATGCATTAGTGCATAGTTTGTATGTGTCTCCATCATTGTAGTAATAAGACTAGGTGTTTGCTAAAGCCAACATGTTTAATATTCATGATGCATTAGTGCATAGTTTGTATGCGTCTCCATCATTGCAGTAATAAGACTAGGTGTTTGCTAAAGCCAACATGTTTAATATTCGTGATGCATTAGTGCATAGTTTGTATGGGTCTCCATCGTTGCAGTAATAAGACTAGGTGTTTGCTAAAGCCAACATGTTTAATATTCATGATGCATTAGTGCATAGTTTGTACGCATCTCCATCATTGTTCTCTTTACTGCAAGTGCCTTATACTTGTTACAGTTTCAATTTTATCTCAGTGACATGTATTATAGTATCATTCACATCTAAAAAAGTAAACTGATCACAATACACTTGAGATCATTATAAGCAGAGAAATAATTTTAATTTTAGGATACTGAAATCTGTTTAGTTCCTACTGAGGTTTATTATTTTATGTTATATACTCATGGCATTGTGTATCACTAATGCATTTTCTAATACAAAACTGCTGTTGTTCTTTTTAATAAGCCACTGTTTGTCAGCATCTTAAGAAACATTTTATGAGCCATAGTTTTCAACTTTTCTTTTACCTGGAGATCTGTTTACATGCTTGGAAACACTGCTGAAGCATTTTCTTACTTAATGCAAGGTAGAATGTAATGTCTGTAATCCATTCATCCTCTCTGGATGTCTGCCAATAAAGAAGATTTAATTCCAAGTAAATTGTTTAACTGCTTAAGGCTCTTACATAAATTGGGGTCATCATTCTGTTTCTGATTGTAACATACCCATAATTCCTGTGGGGAAAGGATTAGCAACAGTGTTTGTCATACTCAAAAGTCACACATGCTGGACCAGAATGGTAAATACTCTCCTTCAATACGAGTTTCAAGGACCTGTAAAACTGCATCGAGAAATTTATTTCCACAGTAGCTCAGCAGCAGTCCAGTATGTCCATGCCTGGGATTTATATTCTTAGGCTCCTTTTTAGTGGGATGTACATGCTAACACACTCATGTAGCAGACCCAAATCACTGGTAACTGAAGGTACATGCTTAATACAGCAGTAAAGAATATCACTGGATCCACAATTAGCCTCAAAACATCAGAGAAATCAAGCATAACATCTAAAACCCATATTTAAACAGTTATTTAGAATAGCAATCAAGCATGGTAAGTACATATGGAGACTAAAATAGATGATGAAAGCCTCTGACTGCAATAGGAGCTCATCACTTCAGATGCTTAACAAACCAATGATAAAGTGTGGCACTGCATCCACGTATATAGAGTCCACGAGTGAAGTATAATTTCACTGATACTGACAGGTGTGGAACTTCAGAGCATACTGGGATAATAGGACCAAAATACAACTTATATGAAAAAATCAGTATTGAAACAATGTTTAATTCATGTTCTTATATGTGTATGTTTTAAAATGTTTATTTACTCTCTGTTGATCAGGTTAGCCATACTAGGCCAGTGTCTTCTTTTCAGGGAAGACTCAAGATAGTATTCTTGCTGATTATGGGGAAATTTTTCTAGGACACTGGGAAAATTCCCACACGCTTTTCATTAAGTGACAAGGGATATTTTACATAAACCGGAGCTACCACTAACTCAAGCAGATGGGACACCAGTTAAATGTCCCATCTGAAAGCTGTTACACTCATGAGTGCAGAGCCCCTCCATATGCTGGGCTGCTGTGTCAGCACTGAACAAATGAATCAAAGTACCTGGTATGGGAACACAGTTTTCAGCCTTCTGGTCTTCTAGCACCAAAGGGTGATGTACAACTCATTCAGCCACTGACAGTGATGGTCTATAAGTCTGGACATTTAGGTTTGAAATCCACCCAGCTAGAAAAGTTTCCTGAAAAAGCATCACCATATTTCAGTCATTGCATTTCTTTTCAAAATCAAAACACTATTACAGCAGAACCAGTACTCAGTTTTCAAATTCATAGACTTGCTGATAAGAGGCATCTCATAATTATTATGTACATCATTTACAGCAGCCTTATAAAAGTCCCTGTCCCTTGCTTTTACACTGATGACTGCCAGTTTTGTAGTCAGGAATGCCTTATCAGTGGGAGTACTAAAATGTAAATTACATGTGGATGCTGTTCCATTTCTTCTAAACTTGGCAGTGTTTGGACTTGTAAGCCCGTCATAAACTGGTTGCAGTAAATGCCATTTCAAACATAAGGATGGCCTTTAGCATAGTTAGTACAAAGTCATCTTGAGCGAAAGGCCAATGATTAACTTTGTTGCTGTATCATAAGAACAGAGGGTGGGATAACTTTTTGAAGTTCTAGACTTGTGAAGAACTATGTTTATCTGCCAAGGAATCATCACTAGGTAAAGAAATGGGTCAGGCTACTGAGGTGGCAGTTGTGAATACCTGGAATAACAAAATGTTCTAAGGTTGTGTTAGAAATGCCTAGCAAATGTTGCTGCTGTGAATGGTCATTTCAATATTCATAACCACAGCAATTCCTACCACAAAATGGGAACATATAGTATGAATAGGACTATAGCAAAGAATTTATGGCCAAAATGTGCTTTGTGTTATTCATGGTGGTAGGTCCGTGTTAAGTTGGTTTGCAACCACCTTAGAACTGACAGGTAGGCACGGAAAAGCCAGGAAATGTAACAGTGGTGGTATTTTCCAAAGTTATGGCCTTCATCTGGATGGAGTTTGATGGAGCCGTGGAGAGTGAATTTCAGGTGCTGTTATTCAGGAACCTGGAGTAGGAGTATAGTACTGCCCTAGAGGTTCTCAGCAAGGGTGGAGACATTTTGACCTCAACTTAGGTTCACCTCCTGTGTTTCCTAAAACTGGCATGCTGTTAAGTAAGATATTCAGTCTGCTTGAGTATTTTATTGCTATCCCAAGTTTATTACATACTTCTTTTCACATTAGAATTATCTCCTGATGTATCTCTTACTTTAAGTTATTTTCTACATTCACTGCAAAGTAGAATTTGTTTGTGATTCATTAGGGATTTAATTACCCAGGTACTGTTTTTTCCTGTATCACAATTTCTTAAAACATTTCAAAAGTAGTAATTTAGTATCCATTCACCCACATATTGAAGTAAGTGCTTAATTATACAATGAAATTACTCACACTGACCTTTGCCTTTCCAATTTTCTTCCTAAATCCTGCCCTATGGGCTTTCCTGGGGTAGTTTAAAGCAATCACACAGACAATTCTTAACGGACGCATCATCAAAACAGTGATGCTCAACATAAAATGTACATGCACTGCTTTATCCAGGAACAGAGGCATTAAAAATCTCACCTGCTACTCCTGGCATATTATGTGCATACTGATCACAACTTCTGATGGCCTTTAACTCTTAAATATCCCTTTTGTGAATAACTATGGCTAGCTTAAATATTTTGATTCAAGATGGTTCTGAAGCATTCTGACAAAACTCCTTCACTTATATGTTAGCAAGCAATTTCTCGGCAGGCGAAAATGGCAACATATGATCTGCTATATATTGGGTCATCATCCTTTTGATAAGCATTAGCAAGCTTTTTCTTCTTGTTTTACTCTGATAAAAATTTAATGTTGCTAAATGTTAACTTTTCATGAATACACATGAATTGATAAGCTTTGATATTTTACTCACACTTACAGTGGTGTCATGAGCGGGAACTGAGATATAACTGAATAGCTGATGTAGAAAGGAAATATTAAATATAAGAGATGATCTGGATATACAAATGTTATGAGTACAATATGGTGACAAAGGAGGTAGAAAAATAGAAGTGTTTGACTTCCATGCTGTCAGAAATATAAAGTCAAGTCATATCTAACTTTGAAGGCACTTGGCTCTGTAACACGCATTTGTTTTGAATCACTGACTGAGATGAACCAGAAGCTAGACAATCCAGGTGAGGCTGTAGGACTTCTGCCCAATATAAGGAATCAATAAACTTTTCTTTCTCCATGAAGGGGGAATATATGGATTTATTAGTAGCAAAAAGGAGAGACTATTGAATTCTATGGACAAAAAGTCAAAGGAAAAGAACTGCAAAATACATGAAATCAGAACTTTTTAAATTGATTTCATGTTTTGTGTGTGGTGGTTGTGCCTTCCTGCATCCCAGAAAACAAAATGTATTAATTCTAAAGTCAAGCTACTTCAAAAGTAGAAGAAATAAAGGTTTCCATCAAAATGAAACATTCCTTTTACTCTGAAGTAATGTAACATTGTAACTGGTACCGTTCATTTAAATGATGAAAAAGTGCAAGAGGGTTATAGTAAAAATTATGGCATTTTCTTCTACTGTCCAGTGTTATTCCTTGATCTGGTACTGCTCAGCACCAGTAGAAAATGCATTACCAGCATTCATTTCTGAATACCAGTACTGCACTAGACCAGTTACAGAGCACTAATGCACTTTATAAAAGGCAGCACCAGAGTTCAGAAACTAAATGCTGGAACTCAGGATCATGACATCTCGCAACTGGGGAAGCTGCCCCTTCACCTCACCCTATCTACACCTCTGAAACAAATATTGATGCATTAAATTTGAATTAAAACTTGAAATGATTTAACATTTCATTACAGACTGTCATTTGATTATAACAGTGTGTGATCAGCATTGTTCCATTACTTTGCCTAAGTAGTATACCCTGCACTTTAGTTCAGTCAGATAGTGGAGTTAACATATTTACAATATACATAACAATTTCAGTACAATGAAAACAGATTGAAATTGAGGCTTACAAGTAAATATGCGAAAGGAAGTTTTACTGGCTAAGCAAAATGAAATATCTGAAGCACAAAGTCAGTATAACAGCATACTAATTTCAAAGAAAAGCCTATCAATAATAAGACTAAACAAAAAACTGTGGAGGGATGATGAAGTAAAACTCATCCATATGAATGAATAAGATCAAACAGCTGCATTACACTGCACAGGAAATGAATGTCAAAGCATTTTACTGTGTAACATTATCAGAATTAACCATCAGTCGATATTCTGTGTTTTTTTTGTTTATTTCCCCTCCCAGCAGCTGCCATAGGGTGCTGCTATCTCCATTCCATATTCAGTGATCTACTGGACCCAACTAGCCACCCACAAGTGCAATATGAGCTGCATCTGTGAGTTATGAAGAGATGGGGGATACTGATGCTGTGTTATATTGCTGTAAGGGAGTGTATCCTAACTCTCCCCTACCTTCCCATGGCCACATATTTGGGATGCATCTATAGGTGGTTGTGTGCATCCATGCATGTGAAGTCTCCAGTTAAGAAGTATACCTGCCTGTGTCATGGAGACTGCCAGGATCTTAATGCTGCTATACTGCAGAAAGCCTAGGTTGCTTCCCCCCTTACCCCACATGGGCAAAGTTGACATTGATCTCTCACTTCCTTGCCCTGTGCAGCTGCTCTATGACCTGTGTTATTAGTCTAACATGAGTCATATTGGTTGCAGTAAGCCAAGAAGCAGCTTAGTCAATACTCTTTGGTGAGACAAAATATACTAATAATACACATAGGGGTGTTTATCGGAAATATGATGAAACTCAAGAAATGAAACACTACAGTTATACAGTAAATGACAACCCTAAGCAATGACAATCTACACATGAAAAGAAAAATAAGCTAGTTTTCTAAGTTTTGAGATAAGAATGAGAGTGACTGTAAAACTATTAACGACAATTATTAGTTTGCTAATCACTGTCCTTATTACTAAACAAAATATATAACTACAAACACTTAATTCTATAACATTTTCATGAAATGTTTGTTTTAGGTTTTAAACATATATTCAGTATTTACAAAGTAAGGGAAATGGTCAAATCAGAAATAAGCTTGACGATGCAAAAACCTTTTCAAATAAAAAAACATTCAGTCTTAATTTTAGATGGTGAGGTTACTCACTGTTTCAAGATATTTGAAAATATGATGATCACAAAAATATCCTTTAGAAGACATGGTCATATACTTTAAGCTAGTCATTTGATTAAAAGTTGTTACTACTGAAATGATGTTCATCTGTGTGGCTACAAGAAATGATGACTTGTTATTATGGCTTTATATTGAACAATAGAAGTTCTCTTTGTCAATTTGACTGACAGGTATTCACAATAACTTTTGTGATTTAATCACATACTTCAGAAATTATGTCAGATAATGCAGCTGTCTCATTTATTCCACAGTGTCATCAGCAATCATATGTGATAAACTGAGAAGGATGGTGTGCTTTATGAAATTTTGCACATTTATTTAAATACAGTTGCCAACTGGTTTGACAAGAAGAATGCCACAACATGGTTATCTAATGTACACAATCACTGGTTATTTTAGTTTCTTGCAATGTTCATAATCATGCTGGCTACATTAATTTTTGAAGATGATTTTATTTACTGTATCACAGTAGTAGCTGTATTTGTTTGCTACAGAAAGATTAAGTGAAAAGAAAGCAGAAATGCAAACTGGATATTGCTCCCCATATGTTTATCATAATTACTCAGCTGTTTTAGTAAATATAACATTTTCTTCAGAGACACCACCTGCCTCCGCACAAATAATACACTGGTCAATTTATGTTAAGGGGGCTTATGAAACAGTCATGACATTTAGTTAGTAATTAGTCACTAGGAGTTTCTAATGTGTTACAAAATCCATCCTGGCAGGCATCACCTGAGAAAGCAAAGCTAAGGCTCATCTCTTTGTAAGCGTTCATGTCAGGGGAGGACAGAAAATTGGAGCTAAATATCTAGCATGACAAACAAGATTCATGCTATGAAAGGTTGAACAAATTAGGAACAGACACTGTTCATCACGCCTCTACATTTTAAGACATGAGGTTATTGAAGGGTGGGGTTAGTGTCATTTATTAACACAGTTCTGCATGTAAAAACGTATCAGGGTGGGTTACAGATACACGGCAGCATATATAAGAACGGATACTGAGAATACTACAGTGTCCATTTACTATGGTCTTGGAACTAGATTTAATTGGCAATATTTACACAGTATTAAAGAATAATCACTGTGATATTCTGCGATCCTTAGATTTCTGTAACAGTAATACCCATGTTAGTATATCAATTTGAAAACTTAAGCGGTAGACAATGACAAGCCCGTATCTATTCAAATTGCAAAATAGTTTTCATAAAGAAACCCAGTCCGTAGTCATCTTTTTTTTAATGTGTCCCAGGAATTGCACAGATGTTGGGTGAAAAGTGCTAAAATATTAGTGAAGTAAATATCTATAGTTTACATAAAACTTAATAGTGCTTATTAGAATGACCAAGTCTAATCAGCAGTAACATTATCCACCGTCATGTATTTCTTTCAACACACAACTCATCAAAGTGTCATCACATTCCCCTTATATTTGTCTGAAGCCATAACATGTTATTGGATAAGACTAAATTACCTTTACAAATGGTATGAAAAGCATTTCAGAGCATTTTTTCTTAATCAGGAAAAATACGCACAGTAAATTATTCGAAAGACTGGTACGAGAAAAATGCTATGCTCTTCTGTATATAAGGGAGAAGCAAACAAGTACTAATAGGCTCATAGAACTGAGTACTGACAGCTCTAGAAGTCCAGTATAATCTTTTCAAGTGAATAGATAAGACCTTGTTTTATGGAGTCCAGTGGTTAGTGTATCTTTGACAGCTATTCTGGTAGTTTATAGTTATAACCATGGCAGTATGCCTACTGCAGTCTTTTCAAATGTTTCTCCCTTGAGAACAATGGGAAACATATTTTCTTTCCTAAGTATGTTTATAAATTCTTATGTGTTCATTAAGATTTAATCATTCAGTTCATGACATCCTTTTAAAAAAGGCACACACCATACAAACACAAAAGCATATTCATACTTGTAGAATAAACATTTTAATGGGTACGCTATGAATAGTCGCATCTCATTTGATCAACTTGCGACAATTCAGGCAGAGCATGTCTAAAACGCTGGGTATTTACTACCCAAAACAGTGACAGGCTGCAAGACATGCACAGACATTGTATTTTTTTCCTACAAACTCCTCCATACCTTATGACATGGGCAAGCCTACAAACTATCTACTTACTTATATATAGATGTACCTAAAATGCTCTAAACAATATAAGATTGACAGAAAACTAAACGCAAAACATTGAACACTGCCCCACCTCTTACGTGCTTTCTCTTGCTTTCACTTATCTTACAGCTGCAAGTTTTCCACTTCTCATACTGATTGTTTCTCTTTGCACTTGTCTCTGAGTGGGAGCAGCCCACTCCGTTCATACTCACTACACTTGGGCTCACTCCACTCCCTCATCCTACCACATTCTCACCCACTCCTGCATCAGCTAGACTTATAGAAAAACTAACAACTCCTCCTAACTTCTCTGAATCAGCAATCACCCTCTGTCTGCCAGTCACACCTCGATTAACCAATACACTATTTGTAACACTCCTCCCTCCCCTCACACAACTCAGTATAACTGTCCTTAATCACTCTACTCCCACCACACTACACCAACACCCCTGTCCCTACATCTTCTTTATGACACCATCCAGCTAACCTAACATTTCAAAACAAAGAATATGCACCATGCTCTTTTTCCTGTCAACACTCTATACTCTACTGCTATCTGCATACTACCCAACATCCTACAATCACCTATAGATAGAACATGTTCATAGCACCACACTATGTTATACTAATACCATCCACATAGCATCCACTCCTCACTCTCCTACCTTGCCATCTCCTCCCAACTCTACAATCACACACCTATTGCATACTTCCACTTTGAAAATGTATTTGTCAGCAATACCACTAACCACTTCAGCAAACAGCTTCACATATTCTCCAAGCTGTCACACAAACATGCATGTATATTATCACCGATTCTCAGTAGTGGTGATATACACCCCAATCCCGGACCACATACTGCACAACACACCATCATCCTTACCATTCCACCCCTTCCTCACATTAAAACTACAGACCTTATCATTCTTAACATGAACCTTAGAAGCCTAGTTAACAAAATCACAGACTTTCATGCAGTCACTGCACAATATTTGCCAGACATTCTTATAGCAACAGAAACGTGGCTAAAACCCCATATAAGAGACCCAGACATACTCTTACAAGGTTATTGGGTACGCAGATTAGACAGGATCAGGAAGAAGGAAGGTGGGGTTGCAATCTTCTACAACGTTAACCTAAGCATAGTCTACCTACCCATCAAATACCCTTATGATAACAGCTTTGAAGTCCTAGTAACATGGCTCAGAATTAACCCAAAGAAGTATATTACCATAATTGCCACTTACATACCTCCCAAAAAAACTCCCACTGCCATTGAGGAGCTCATAGCCTGGACAGTCTCAACCTTCACCCATGAAACCATTATCACAAGTGACTTCAACTTAGACTGGAACACTTGCAGTGGTGATAACCCCTCCACCTTCATAAAGCTACATGGTATCTCCCAAAGTATTCAATTTCCCACTCAAGTAGATAAACATAACAAAAGGGAATCTATCATAAACTGGTCACTTATTAACAGTACCACCCACAATTATCTCTCTGGATGCCTTCTAAATAATTTAATTGACCATAGACCTATCTACTTAATCTGTCATCAACTCAACCCACCCAGAACCATAGTTTACAAAGTTGTACGAAATACCAAAAACTTCTCCAATGAAGCATTCTTAGACATGCTCAATAAATGTAACTGGACACCACTCCATCATCTCCAACTTGACTAGGCTGTAGCATATTTCAATGACACATTTCTAGCTATTCTAAATAGCTTAGCACCAACTTGTACATTACATGTTAAAAATAAGAGATTGCCCAGGATATCAAAAGTAACCATTAGACTTCAAAAACTAAGTGACAAAACATGGTTTCAATACCAAAAAACAAAAGACAATAAAACTCTGTAAGCATACCAGCAGCTTCGCAATCATACAAGAAAACAACTCAAACTAAACAAAAAAAAAAACATATTATACTTCTATGCAAAACAAATATGAAAACAATCCCAAAATGTTCTGACAGGCAATTAAATCACTCCTCCGCCCAGGTAAAGCCAGAACTCCATAACGAACAACCAATAACCAAAGCATGAGTGTTGCCTCACAAATGAACACATACTTTATAAACGCCATTTTCTCCTTAGTTACAGGGAACAATTGCACCCCACCATCTCTTCCAAATAATGTGGAAACTAACAACAACTATTCTGACCTCAAACCTGTCCCAACTAACATTATAAGAAAAATGCTGAAAAAACAAACATTCATCCTTAGCAGCTGACCAACTCCCCAATGAGTACCTCAAACTTTCAGCTGAAGCCATAGCTCTGCACAGCTCCATTCTGGTAAATAGGTCTATAGCAGACAAATATGTCCCAAAATTATGGAAAATTTCCTTTATCACCCCTCTGCATAAAGGACATCAACAGAATTAAACAATTACAGAACCATAGCCATCCTTTTCCCGTGTGTCAAAATTCTGGAAAAATGTATACACACCCAATTACTACAATACCTGTCATCTCACAACCTTATATCTCCCTCCCAACATGGTTTCAGACCAAAACACAGCACCACCACAGCCCTAATTAATTTCTTTAACTCCAACTCAGAAATTCAAACCAGCAAGTAGCATCAATCTTCCGAGACATGTTAAAGTGTTCAGCATTGTGTCCCATCAGAAACTCCTTAGTACTCTTGCCTCACTAAACCTGTCAAAGACTTCCCTCTCCTGGTTCCTAATCTATCTACCTGAGAGACAACAAGCAGTGCAATGGAAATGCAAACTCTCAGCACTTCTGCCTGTCTCAGTAGGAGTCCCCCAAGGATCCATACTAGGGCCCCTTCTTTTCACCATCTTCTCTAATGATCTAGCCTCATCCACAACACATGCTAAAATAGTTCAGTATGCAGATGATTCAACTTTAATCTGCTCATCAGACACTTTACAAGACCTCTAAATAGTAGCCCAACAAGGTTTTAATGATATCAAAATATATCTTAGCACAACTAATCCTCAACCCCAAAAAGACACAGTTAATGCTATTTACCAGTACCTAACAATCATCTATCACCCCTCCCTTCACCATTCTCTCTGCAAAAAAACAGTCATCAAACCAGCTGAGCATACAAAACTTCTCAGCATGCCTATCAACAATAAACTCAGATGTGACCAACACAAAGCCATCACAATTAAGAAAGTCCATGTTAAACTTGGCTTACTGTATAGAAGCAAGCCATTTCTCATTGACAATAGCAGACTAAACATATTCAGAACCTTCCTCCTCTTTATGCTCTTTAATGCTTACCTCTCTCTTTACCAACTTAAAAAAATTGGACTTGACCAAACTGCAAACTTGCTACAACAAAATAGCCCCAACAGTTCCCACTAGACTCACCACTGTATTACTCTTCATAAATTAAATTGTCTCAAGCTAATTAACCTTCTCCATCTCTACTAACTTAAATTCACACACAATATCATCTTCCATCCTGACAATTGCCCATGACTCAAAAAGAATTTGTTGTTCCCTACACATGCCCATGAAGTCTAAGATCTGCAGACAGAAACTTGCTCACAGTAAATACAGCTAACGACACCCATGGTGAAGCCCTATTCTCAAATCAAGTAGCCAAATTATGAAACTCTCTACCCCACACCCTCCACAACACACTTGAATCTTGCAATTTCAAACTATTATTTGAACATCTTTCCAAAAACTGTTATTGCTCCTGCACCAAATCTGACTGATAAAATATCTAAAACTGTCTCACCATACTGTTCACTCCTTATCTCATTTTCTCCCTCTCCTCGGTGTTACTTGTTGTTTGTTGTTGTTGTTTGTCTTTTCGGCTTTTCCCGGTTAGGGGTCGCCACAGTGGAACTCCAGTCCACTAATGATTGGCAGTCGATTTTTATGGTGCTGAGTTGCCAGCCCGATGCCCAATATTCAGCGAAGGCATGCCCATTCACGCATGTCTTTCGTAGGCCACTCGACCATGGGGAGGACATGCAGACTCCACACAGAAGGCACTCCATCCGAGAATTGAACAGGAGAACCTCTTGCTGCGAGGCAACAATGCTACCACTGTACCACCGCGGCTATCCTATCCTCGGTGTTACTACTGCTCAAAAAAAAAAAAAAAAAAAAAAATATATATATATATATATATATATATATATATATATGGGATCCATTTACTACATTGAATTTACATTTCAACAAAATATTAATTCGCGAGAACACTTCCACGAAAGTGCATTTTGTTGAAAATGCACTTTTGTGTGAAGATAAAAATAAAAGAAAAACAAAAATGAAGAAATAAAAACATGCAGTTTGCATGTAATCTTAGTTATACATCAACGTTTAGTGTTGATGTACAACTAAGCAAACTAGTTCTAAAATTGTGGTAAAGTGGGGATAAGGGGACATTCCCTTTTCCCCACTTTAGTGTGATCTTGGAGTGAGAATATTAAAGTAGGGGGGGGTGGGGGGGTTGCAGGGGGACTTGCCCCTAGAAAAGATGTTTTTTTTGTGTTTTATTTTGGGTTAGCTGATCTGGCGGCTATACTTCAGACAAAGTGCACTTTCGCTGAAGTGGGGATCTACTTTTCATTTTTGAAGGAGTGTAATTTCAATGAAGAAAAGTAGATCCATATATATATATATATATATATATATATATATATATATATATATATATATATATAGATATATCTATATATATATATATATATATCAAGGAAATCTCATTTATTCATAAGTATTATTTAATATGCAGACAGTGCTAATTTTATTATTCTCGCAGTGATCTTTACGGAAATGCTTGTGTGATGTTCTTTTTTGAACTTGTATCTACTAGAAATCAGTACTGAATACATCTTTGTACAGACTAACTGGATGATGTGTATTCTGCATCTTGCTATATGCATACTATTGTACTATCTAATTATTGTATTTTGCTTATATTTCTGTGGAACTTTTCTCCCCGGTAGTAAGTAAATAAATAAATAAACTGAAGTTATACTAGAGGAGAGTTTATGCCATTCCTCATTGTTAGACAACCTCGGAGGTGGTGTTTGTAATTAGCACGAGGGGGTTGGTGTAGGGGGGCTAGCATACTTCAAAAAAATTGAGAAAATGTGTTTTTCAATGGTTTTCTGCATGGTCAGTTTATGCCAATGTTTTTGCTGGGAAGCAAACCACCTACTAACTATATATATATATCAAGTCAGAGTTCACACAACAGTTGGGAAAGAGGATAAACCCTTCCCTAGTATAACATCCACTTGCTCAGTATTTTTCGGATTAGATATTTTTTCTGTTGTTGTTTTTACTGTCAGTCTTATGTAGCTTAGATCATTTTAAGTGCACCTATATGTACAGACCGCATGGAATACTGGTACTTATGAGCAAAAGAGTTGCTTACTGAGAATCCTACAAAGTCAGGAAAAAAGAACCATGTACTGTATGGAAGTTTAGTTGAGACTTCAGAGTAATCAAGCAATTATAACCTGCTTAGAAATCAAAGCTTCCTTATTGAAAAACAAATAGATGAGCAGTATTTATCTGGGTTAACACAGAGATCATTGTTAATTAACTCAGACTGAGGTCATAAATGTATGTCATAGGATGTTCATTCAAGCTACAGTAGAATAAGTCTCATCTTTCAAACCGGTTCTGTATATCTCCACCTACAGGTAGCTAATAGGTTATTGCTTATGTGCTGTATAACTATCCTATGTGGCTAGTGCCTAATTGATAAAAATAATTGTGTTTCATCTTTTCCCAGTTAGGGTCACCACAGTGGACCTACGGTCTGCTAATGATTGGCAGTGGATTTTTATGGTGCTGAGTTGCCAGCCCAATGCCCAACCTTCAAAGAAGGCACACACATTCACCTACCTGCATGTCTTTAACATCACTCGACCACGGGGAGGACATGCAGTCTCTGCACAGAAGGTGCTCCAGCCGAGAATCGAACAGGAGGACCTCTTGCTGTGAGGTGACAATGCTAACTGCTGCACCACCGCGGCCTAGTGGCTTATTGATACACTTTATATGAATCTTGTCCCTGTATAAGTAGTAGTACATCACTGTATATGTGACATGATAAGTAGATGCCATTTGCCATGTTTAGATGATGCAAGAAGTACTACAAAATATGTGACAAACAGTCAAATTAAAAATCCTAAAGTATTATACTGTAGTAATACTAACTGCAGCTAGTCAGGATAAGCTGGCTGAACCTGTGACTGGGAGTACCTACCTACTATCCTTTCTGTCAGGTGCATACCATACTTTCCGTGACAGGATGAATTCAACTTTCTAGTGATATCTCAATTATAAGTGTGTTCAGAGAAAAAAGAAAAGGCTCTGTATGTGCTAGGTTTAAGATAAGTGGCAGCATTCTATGACAGTGAACCAAACAGGGTTAAATAAGGAAAAGGATAACTGATTTTTATTTCAGTTTATTCCATCTAAATACTGTCAAAACAGGCAAATTAAAAGAGGTTGTCAGTAAGTCCTAGTTGCCCCAGTAGTAATCCCTATAAAACAGCGAAGTGTAGACAGGGAAGAAATGTAAGACTCCTAGTTTTTATTTTCCCCACATTACTACCTAACCTCACTGGACCACATTATTATGCAATATTCCTACACACACACACACACGCATGCATGCGCACGCACACACACACACACACACACACACACACACACACACACACACACACACACACACACACACTTATTCAATACTCACATGCCTCCTGTATTTTAATTTACTGCAAGGCACTGAAATAACTCATTATGGGTGTGATGCCCCTGACTGGCCCAGTAATCAATGAGCCTCAATCTTCACCACTGGCAACAGTGAGGGATGAGCACAATGGGAGGATGACAAGTACACAAAGTGAAGTACAATTTCCCTTAAGAACACACAGAGATCACAGTCAGTCTGGAGCTGGTTTCTCCCTCAGTATCCAGATCCCCAATAAGACTCCCCACTGGCACAGCTATAGGGTTAATATCTCTGCTTAGTGGCCAAGCTAAGACTTCCAGCACCCTCTCTGTCCAACCAGTGCTTTGTGTCCCTGCCCAAGCAGTTGACACAAACACACTTTGAGATTTGATTGATATACAAACACACACACACCTGGGAAAAGCTGGCACAGGTTTACTAGCTATGCCCCCTTCTGCCCAGACTATAAGGTAGTTCCAGCTGCCACCAGCCACCCTACTTATCAGCTACTATAAGTCCCTTTCAAAGGATCTCCAATCCTACTGTGCAATGTTACTATTATCTAAATGGTAGTCTGACCAAGACTTGCAAGGCTATTTAGGGGTGGCCTGTACAGTTTCACCAAGTACATATGCAAGTGCTCTAAGAGCTTAAATATGTCTCACAAATATCAGGCACAAAGATAGATTTAAATATATTTAATAATAAATAATAAAAGAACAAGACAACACTCAGAAAACAAACACAGATACGTCATAGCTCAAAATCACAAGAAATATTTTCAAACAACATTGCAGGACAGTCTCAAATAAATACAGAAAATATCTAAGCTATCTGAGGAGTTCTTAAATTAATATCACATTTTACTGCTGGGTTAGCCTGGATGACATCACTTTTAGTCACCTGCCTTCAGTTCCCAGGCTAAACCAGAAACTAATAAGATTTAACATCTCTGTGTGAGAAATACATATCTCTCATATTTTTGCAGATCTTGGAAGTCGTAAAACAATAAAGCATTTACAAAACAATGCAGAAGGCACCCTAGTTCTAGACTTCTTGTCTGCATTGAAATTAACTTTTATAACAATCATAAAATAATTTAATTTCAACTTATTTTCTTGAAGTTTTGCAAGTTAACTCTGTATGTTCCAGTTTCTCCTATTAAAATATACATTTGCACAGGTATATAGTTTATATACATTTCTGTTCTTTTGCAGTAGACTACATTGTGGACCCATCCTTGAAGCTCAGTACTGTACAAACCCTGTTCAACACACACTTCTGTACTAGTAGTTTAATATACACATAACATATAGTTCTGTATAAATCATATCAATATCTGCAAATGACATAGAATTATTTACAAAATTCCAGCTAGATGGGTTGGCAGCATTTCGATTTGTCACCCCCCCCCCCCAAGAGACTCAAACTAGTTTTTCAAGTGATCCTTGAAGAACGTTGCTTGAGAGGGTTGAGCCTATCTGGGAATACCTTACCACATTTCCTGTCTTGCTAACCCCACTGCGGTGCTGCACTGTCATATCATATGCTTGGAACCCTAGGCTCCACCTTAGTAACTTGGCATTTTGCTGGCTGGCTCAATGTAGCCATATTAAGGGATTGCAATCTGTAACTACAGTGAATTTCCTTCCATACAGATAAGGCTGAGGTTTCTACAGTGCCCACACTATGGCTAGACATTTCTTTTCTACAGCTGCATACCATTCCTCCCTGGGTTGGTGCCTACAACTGAGATACACCACTGGGTGCTGTTCTCCCTTTGAGGAAACCTGGCTAAGTACAGCCCCCACCCCATGGTTTGAAGCATCCACCTGCACAACAAATTATTTGCTGTAATCTGGACTGGCTAACAAAGGATGGCCTCCCAAAGCTCCTTTAAGCTTCTGGAATGCCTGCTCACATGCTGGGGTTCCTTGTCAGGTTTGTGAGGGGAGCAGGCATGGTACTATAATTGAGGATATACTTCCTATAGTACCCTGCTGTCCCCAAGAATGCACTCACCTACTTTTTGGTAACAGGGGCAGGCCATGCCTGAATGGCTTCCATCTGGCAGGTTCTGGCCTGATCTTACCACTCCCCACTCTATGTCCCAGGTAGGAGACCTCTGCCATACCCATCTGACATTTGCTGGGCTTAATGGTCAACCCTGCCCTCAGCATCTCCTTGACATGCTGAAAGTGCTCTTGCCAGGAATGGTTGTAGATAGCAATATCATCTAGATAAGCAAGGGCAAAAACTCCTGATCCTGCTAGGATACAATCTACGAGCCTCTGGAAAGTCACTTGGGAATTTTTCATCCCAAAGGGCATCTCTGCAAACTCATACATGCCAAAAGGAGTCACAAAGGCTGACCTCTCTCAAGCACTGGGATTCAAAGGCACCTGCGAGTAACCCTTGGTAAGATCAATAGTGGTAAGATACTTAGCCCCACCCAGCTGCTTTATGGCTTCATTTGTCCTAGGCATGGGATAAGCATCTGACTCTTTGTGACTATTTAATTTCCTGTAGTCCACACAGAACCTGATGCTGCCATCCTTCTTTGGTACTAGCACCACTGGGGAGGTCCAGGGACTGCTGGACTCCTGAATTACCCCTAGTTCCAACATTTCATGTTATCTCCTCCCTCAGAGTCTGTTTGACTGTCTCAGGTACCCTATAAGGGGCCTGGTTAATAGGCCTTTGGGATCCTGCATCTACATGGATCTGCACCAGGTGAGTGCAACCTGGTTTCCCAGTGAACATGCACCCAAACTCCTGTAACACTGCTCAGATTTCTGAAACCTGGGTAGGGGATAATGGCTGGGACATTGCTACCACTTCCACTGAGGTGTCAGTCCGAGCCCCACTGAGGAGATTAGTCATCAGATCCCCCAAAGATTCATTCTGCCATCCACTGCAAATACTCAGCACTAGGGCATCCCTATCATTGAAAGGTTTCATCATGCTAACATGGTACAATTTGTCTCTCTGCCTCCTGCCTAGCAGTCCCACCATGTAGTTAACATCACTTACCTTTCTTACCACCTTGTAGGGTCCCTCCCAGGCTGCTTACAGCTTGTTGTGTCTGACAGGAATGAGAACCATTACCTGCTGCCCTACAGCATACTTTCTAGCTTGAGCATTCCTGTCATACCAGACCTTTTTCTGCTGTTGAGCTTCTGCCAGGTTCTCCTGGGCCAAGCCCATATGTTCCCTGAACCTTGTCCTGAGGTTTAGGACATATGCCACAACAGACACCTTGTGGGATTCACAATCATACTCCCACTCATCTTGAATCAAATCTAGAGGTCCCCCTCATCCTATGGCCATACAACTCAAAGGGTGAAAAACCTGTGGATTCATGGGTTACCTCTGTGTAAGCAAACAAATGGGGCAAATATTTGTTCCACTCCCTCTTAAACTGGTCTGCAAATGCCTGTGGCATCATCTTGGGTGTAGAGTTTAACCTCTCAACAAGACCATTAGTTTGGGGATAGTAGGGTGTGGTCTTTAGATGCTTCACCCCACAGTACTTCCACAAACAAGTCAGCAGGTCTAATATAAAATTGGCACCTCTGTCAGTAAGTATTTCTTTTAGAAAATCTACCCTGATGAAAATCTCTAATAAAGCATTTGCCACCTTTTCTGCCTCAATGGAGTACAGAGCCACCTCAGAATATCTGGTAGTATAATCTACTACCACTAGGATGTACTTTTTCCCTGTAAAACTTTGGGTACTCAGAGGCCCCACAATATCATAGCTACCCTCTGAAGTGGCTTCTCAGTCACAGGCAAAGGCATCAAAGGAGCTTTCACCTTGGCTCCTCCCTTGCCTACCTTTTGCCACTACTCACAGGTCCTGCAGTAGCCAGTTGCATCTCTAGAAATCCCAAGCCAATAAAAGTTCTGCATAATATGTCTCTTTGTATGTTTTATGAGCATATGGCCTGCAAAGGGAATATCATGGGCTATAGCTATAAATGCTAGATGGTAGGCTCTGGGCACTACCAACTGCTGTATTCTCTCACCCTCTAGCCCTCCCTCAGGGGTCCACTCTATACAGTAACCCTTTGTCCCAGTATACAGATTTTCCCTTCCCTTGGGAATCAGGTGCCTCACTAGCTACCTTCCATAGACCTTGCAATGTAGGGTCTGAGAGTTGAGTCTGTTTCAACTCTGTCTTTGTAACCCATCCCAGCTCCCCTTCCACAGGAAGTCTGGCATCCACTGACAGTGGTGCCTCACTGTCAGCCTGGGTACTACTGCTACTCACCTCTGCCCTTACAGTCACTCTGTCCAAGGGAACATCAGTACCCACAAACAGCTTTGGCTCGCCTTCAGTCTCACTGCTATAGGGTAGTTCAACTAGTCCTGTATGTTCCACTTTCTACTATTAAAACATACATTTGCACAGGTATATAGTTTATATACATTTCTGTTCTTTTCCAGTAGGGTACACTGTGGACACATCCTTGAAGCTGTACAAATCCTGTTCAACACACACTTCTGTACCAGTAGTTAATATACACATAACATATAGTTCTGTATAAATCATATCAATATCCACAAATGACATAGAATTATTTACAAAATTCCAGCTAGTTGGGCTGGCAGCATTTTGGTTTGTCACAATGGGGTACTCTAAATTGTGTGTTTCTTCTATGTTCACATGACCCCTCCCTCAAAGAATCATTGACACATTACCTTTTTTATGTATTTATAGTCCAAGACACAGTCCAAGACATTTAAAACTAATATATTAATCCAACTGACTCTGTTGAAAATTCAGAAGAGGAGAGGATCAACAATAAATCAAAGGTCAAATTCTTCCACTGCTCAGCCCTCATTTTCTTTTTCACTCTGAATAGTGTCCACTTTGTATCAATTATTCTCTTTCAGATGTTGACATTGATTTTTGTATCAGCATTGTATTCTTCTCCATTTCCTCCTTCTTCTTTAACATCTGCATTTTAAATACTGGGAATGGCTTTGCAGACCGCCTATCTGTCCTTTTCAATTGCTGCCTTCCCTTTCAGCTTCTCTCTTTCTGCTTGCTTTCTGTCCTGAATAATTCAAACTAGAACACCTCTCTGAACCTCTTCACCAGGTCAAAACTTGTTCAGCATCCAAAACATTTTTACACTTGTCAGATAATCTTCATAACCGTTGGGTATTGCAACTTAAGCTAGACTTTTGTTCCTTCTTAATCTAGTGGTCAAAGAATAGCCCTGGTCAATAAACTCCCTTTTTCCTCCAACTTGAATTATATCCCCTTTTTCAACAATTGAGTCAACAGTTTCTCTTTTAATTGGAATGTTTGTAGTTTAATTAAAATTGGTCAATGTTTTGCTTTGTAGCATATTCACTCTGTGGGCTCAGTCAATATGAATCTCAACTTTGGATAACCCAGTCCAATCATGCAGCTGTTTAATCATGAAATCTGTACAGCTGTTGCCCTCCATACCTTTGGGGATATTTATAAACTGAAGGTTCTCTCTCTTTGAAATCCTCCTGCTCTATTAATTTTTCTCTGGTCTCTTCCTGCGGAGCTGTCAACTCAGCTACCATAGCCAACTGTTCAAACTCCTCCTCCTTTAGACTGCCCACCTCGTTTGTGACTATTCCATACTCCTCCTATTTCCTCCAGCCTTTTCTCGGTTTTGGATATGTATCCCATAGTGGCATCAGTCATTGTCCTTATCTCATTGTATACCCTCTTGTCATTCAAAGCCTGAGGCACCCATTTCCATACTTTTCCTAAACTGCCTTCTCTGTCTGCTTGCCCTCTATTCTTTCTCTAAGTGCTTGTTTTTGTGCCTGATTTACTGAGGTGGAGGGCCAGACTGTGCCAATACTTATTTTGACTCTTGTTGTGGATACATCTAAAAACTTCTGGTTATTATACAAGCCATGCTTAGGGGGCAAATAACTTTTTAACACTCTTTCAGGTGGGAGTGGTATGCATTCCACCTGCTCAGTTTCATTCCATACATAGTCCAAACAGCTGTTTTTTTCTTTGAGAAGGTACAACTTCACCATGTCAGGTGAGTGATAATAAAATGTGTTTTACATCTCAAAAACAAATGTATTTTTTTCTCCAAACAATTAAGTGCATTCCTAATTTTTCAATGATGCTCGACAAGAAAAATGCAGACCCACTGGCTTGAAATGTTTCAGAATAGTTTTAATTAACAATTGCGATTATCTGTGGTTGAATGGACATTTTTTTGTCTGAAAAAAATGGTTAGTGTGATAACTGAAAGTAATAATCCCATATTTACAATGAAAAAAACAAGGTCTAAATTCAGGCCGATTAAGTCTCACATTAATAGCTCGTACAGTGAATTTCTAAGAATGGAGGTGTTATGAGACAAATGACTGAAGAAAATTCCAGAAGCTACACATAGAATTGGTATACCAGATATTTTGAAAGATGTTATTACTGTATGCTTATTTTAAATACTTATTTAATCAAGTTATGGCAGTGGACAATTAGCATGCCTATGCTAGTAAAACAAATCTAATGTTAAAGTGTGCAGTTATGATTAATTTCAACACTTGATAGCTTAAGTGCAATGCATAGTTTTTTTTGTCCAATTCATGAGTGCTATTTAATATGAAGCATTTCATAATGAGGAAATCTCATAAAATTTTTATGACAACATGCTCACATAATTTGTCTTTTGCCTCCAGTGTCATTGCTGGACAGCTAGTGACTAACTGCCAGCCTGAAACATCTGAGGTAAGTACTTATTGCATTTACACAGTAATACTGTATTAGCTCTGCACTTATTTTGTGGTCTAAGTGAGAAAAGCTTTAGTTTGTGTTCTAGTGAGAGAAATTTTTTTCGGCTTGTGATTGCTAAAGAACCGAAGTGTGTGCTGTTCTGTTATTGGCCAGAGGACCATTTGAATTTTTTGAATCTCACTGGTCTGCATAATTTGACCATGTTTCTGCAGCCTATAGTTCCTTCACTCAGAGATGCATAATGCTTAGCATCCATGCCACTGAACTGAGACTCTTATTGACTGAATTTGATTAGCTACCAGCCTGAACCATCTGAGGTAAGTACTTATTGCACTACACAGTGTTTCTGTATTGGCTCTACACCTGTTTCTAGTACTTTTTGTGATCAAAGTTAGAAATACTTTAGTTTGCACTCTAGTGAGAGCAAGGAGGACCTGAGTAATTTCCAAGCTTGAGATTGCTAATGTGCCTTATACTATGTTGTCCTGCAACTGGCCATTGGGACATTTGAATTTTTTTTTTTATTTCTCAGGCTGTATAAGTTGAATGAATTTGTGCAGTGTTGTTCATTGTGCAGCCCAGTTAACTGTGCCCTGGATAGATGCAGAAACACAGAAATTTAACTCTTCCTATAAAAACCAACTGTAACACTCAGTAATTGCACAAGAGGCCCGTGGTCAGTGCAAGGTGGTACACTGTCCTTGTCTGCACTTAGATTGTTTTTTTTACTTATACAGCCCTTTAGTAAACCAGCTCTAATCCCCATTGGGACTACGTCCACTGCATTGACATTAGTTAGCAGCTGAACCATGGGCATGCACTTTCCAGCTGTCTCTTTAGTAAGCTTAGTTGAACTGGGCATCCTGAGACAATGTAACAACTATCTCATGTTTACTGACAACCACCTACTACATGAACTTAGTGATACTGTGTGCGTGAGAGAGATGTAAAATTAAATTTTGCTCTGGAAGCAAAGCTCTCACTTATGACCACCGGATTTAGGAAACAAGTAGTCATTATCACTCATCACCACACCTGACCTCACTCGATAGAGACTAATCACACAGACCTTTTTAAACTACAGCTCTGAAAAGTAAACTACCTAAACTACAAAGGCCTCCTAAATGTAGCCCAATAAGCAAGTGCCTTCAGCACCCTCAGGGCCATAGTCTTAATTAAAAATTGACATGTAAATTAATCATACTTTGAAGGAAATACTATTTTTATCTAATACTTATAATCAGGATAATTAAGTTTTCATTTTAATACTACAGCCATACATTTATTTTAGAATAAATTGAAAAAAATGTTTTCAATGAATTCTTTAAGCAATAGAAGTACTCTATTTCCAAATCCTACCTGTTTTCTAGCAAAAGTCAATAAATCCCATAGTAAGGGATATTGTGAGGTTTCAATGGTTTCCAGAATTGGAGAATGAATAAATATATTAATGAACTTACACAATTTGACCACAATGCTTACAAAAAAAAATATTCTATTTCTTCCAAAAACTTTGTTTAGCTTTTAACATTCATAGAAATTCTGTACCTAACCCATCATTCAAGGTCATTTGACATTTCAGCAAGAGATATGTGAAAAGCATATACTTGGGAGGTTGTGTTGATGTCATGGGCTACCTTACTGCCAAGTTCAGTTTAAATGCTGGCAAATTTATCCCTATCACTAGGCTTATGTAATATAAATTCTTGGTTAGAGATGCATATCTTTAGGGAAGGAGAGTAAACCAGCTTACCACACACTTATGTAGTATTGTACACCTCCTTAGAGTTGCCTGAAGTTCATTAACATGTTACTATTTCTCCTAATATTGTTTATATACAGGCAGTATGGCTTTCATAGTTTGCAAGATGTAGCATATAATGTAGTGGTGAGCCTCTAAAACTACACAATTTTATATCCATCTGTATGACTCATAGACAAATTAGGTCAGGTTGTGTGAATGTCTATAAACCACTACATTTTGTTGCCAGATATCTGTGTCACTCACCATTGATAGTTCATGGATGCACCTCATGCTGGCTACCTGCACAAGTACATATCTGAAATATGGAAAACACACTGTGAAAATAATATACAGGCTACCATTTTCTTCCTTATGAAAGCATCATTATTTTTTATGAAATTAAAGACACTCTGTCAGCTTCTAATAGTGTCCATCAGAGATCAATGACATGGTCCATAAAGTAGAGTGGGATTAACCCTTCATGGTTAATTAATGGAGCATTTACTCAGTGCTTGTGATGTTTTAATCAGTAACGTAGATTTTGGGTATGACCTATTTGATGTGATGACCTCAAGCATGGGCTTTATCAGAGCTGTGGTGTTGATAAGATGACCTACAGTACCAGAACCATGATGGTTTCCATGCATGAGAAGGGAGGATATGTAACATTACTTAGGATGACATTATAAATGAATAACATTTTTCTTTTGCTGTATTATATTTAGAATTGTATTCCTCTTACTTGTAGGACTTAGCGTCAGCTTAGGCGGCATGTGTAGAACTTTAACGTCATGTGGAAATGATGGTGCCAGCTAATGCCTTATTCCAACTTCATTTGATGTGTGCTTCTGCAAGAACCTTTTATGGGGTGAACTTATGTTGCACCATCAGATTGTGCCTGTACAGAATCTGTTTGCCATTTCTCTAAGCTAAGGGTGCATAAGTATGAGTCAGTGACTTGTATCCGTTGTCCTGGCTTCTTAACTTGCACTTGTCACTGTTACCTTACTTTTTTGCACAAGCAGAACAAGACAGTAATCATGTCACCTACTGCAGGAGGCAGGAGACACCATCAGCCAGCTATGGTTAATTTTACTCAGAAATACTGATTCATGTTTGAAAAAATATTCAGCCCACTGACAAGAGAAAGCCACTTACAGTAAATTTCCCATCAAGTCTCCTCACTGCAGGTCTGGACAATAGATGTGTTCAGCACCAGAACTAAAATTTTCATAAACTGAACAGACCACAGAGCAGCCCATAGTCATGGTTCTGTCTAAAAAGAACTTGTCATCAAAGTAGAAGCCTAGTAGAAGCTAGTCGTCTTCTCTAATAGAAGAACAACAGAAGGTAGATTGAATGTCTAGCTTGTGCCATAGATCTGAGAATTCCTTGATGGCGTGTGTTCCTTGTCTACTGACGCCCAGTGGACCCTGGCTTGTCATATGACAATAAAATCTTTAACTGAAAGACCAGTAGAATCAGCAAGACGATTAATTTAATAACATCCCCTTCTTTCTTCTTTGAGACTAAGCCTACAAGAAAATAAGCTGGCCAAGGAGGGTGAGCGAAGGGGATGATGATACTCCCTGCTAGAGCTTCTTTTTCAATTAAATTCTAGGCCTTATGTTCATTAACTGTGATAAATGACAGGTTTTAACTATCATGAAATTCAAAGTCACTGTGAACCCAATGGCAAAACCTGATGAAGGAATATCGATGACGAAGGAAGCTGCCTTCTATTCAGGATAATAAAAAAAGCTTTGTTATGGCTATCAACCTTGATCAGGGAATGAGACAGATTGAAAACATATTTTACTCCAAAATAAGTTACCTCTGTCCATGAAAAATATGTCTGCCTCTGGTTATTCTAGTTTGGGTTGGAAAACCTTTCACTTAATGGGGTGACAGGGTTTGGAATGGGTTGTGCTGATTTTAACCAAAATCTAGCTGATGGATGAGACTTCCTGCAGTGGGAGCAGAGATGCATAAACCTGCGGGTAGGCCATGAAGATTTCCCATTGTTGAAGCTCCAACAGTATTTCATTTTTAGCTGATACTCAACTGGGGAGTCACCACCTGTGGTGTTCAACTTGTCCAGCTCTATGCTGAGCCAAATGTCAGGGTGACATTGTTCCAACCTGACAGACTTTTCAGATGCCTTTAACTTCCTGAATCTTTGGGCATACCATGACCATGGCTCTCCCTCAGAGATGTGGTGTGCTTCCCTAATGGAGAGAAAATAAGCTAAAAGAGGGAGGACTTGGTTCAGATAATTTTCAATTAAGATGGCCATCTAGACCACAAAACTCAAAATCCAGTTGTTCCATTTCCTTGTTACTGCCTTGTCACTGGCATTCTTACTCAGGCAGCGAGGACTGCAACAAGGTTTTTGTAGCCAGTGTTGTCAGTTTCAAGGCTCCTATGAATGCCTTCCATGTTGATTAAGTTGAAGAAATATATAAAATCCCCATGAGTAGCTTTCTCTTTAGTGGACTTAGATAATTTCACATTTTAATTTTTGATAGGAAATCAGCCTGATAATTCTTCTTTTCATATTACATACTCATTTGTGATCAGATATTTATTAATATGACCAATGTGCATAGAACTGGAAAAGTTTTTCTATTTGCATTTCTTACTTTTTGGCTGATACTGTACTGTATATGTACAATATTTTGTCTTTTAATAAATGAACTCAACAGTTTTTATAAAAATTATAGACATGGCTGTGTTGCATTGAAGGGAAGAGCTGGAACATACTGCAATGTCAAGAGCACTTTTATATAAATTGTTTGTAATGTTGCATAAAAAATAAAATGTACATTAAATTAATCAATCAATACTAATAATGTTATTAAATCACAATGAACAAAACTTGGTCATATTCATAATTTAAAACACAATGAATCAAGGAGTACATACTGATACAACCGATATAGTTCAGAATGATTTTTGTTTTACTCATGGCTCATTCACAGTGGGAATGCTGCATTCTTTTTGCACTTTATTCAGCTATAGGTAAAAAAATCCATTACTTATCTTGAGATCAGGTTAGATATGATAGGTCTGGCTTTAATGTTTCCTTAAACTAGATTACCTACAGAGGATTTTGGCCACTGCTTCGTCCTGAAAAGACAACCCAAATGACTTCCTTGAGAACATATTTCACCAGAATGATATACTTTGCCTTCTACAATGAGCTGCTAACAGTGCTTCATGACACTGCTGCTTCAGTTGATAATGGTGATATGGAAAAGTTATACGTTTCCTGCATGCATATGTACAGCATAGAATAAATTCCAAACAACGTAGGCTAAAGGATATTGGCGAATGAATGGTTGCTTTAGGTTTCAGCTTAGAAGTACAGTATATGGTACCACAAAACTTGAAACTTCCTGGCTAGCATAAACATCATCCATTTTGGTCTTTGATACTTTCTTTCCCTTGTGTACAATTCAGGAGTCCGTGTCTCTTCGCTGTCGGTTACTATAGAGGTTACTGTTCTTTTGCACAAATATAACGCTACATAAAATGTCATTTAGTTGTGGACTAAAGCCCCTAAGCAGCAATGAGTTCAGCTTCCTCTAGAGAAAAAAAGAACCCGACCTGTTTGACATATCAAAGCCCCTTTGAGTGGAGTGCCTCTCTATGCTTTTTACCCTGATTAAAAAATAAATAAATAGAAGGCAATGAAGCAAAACTGAAATGATTAAGTTTCTTGGCTATGATAAGCTGTCCAAATTGCTTATCATCTACAAGTCAACAGAACATGAAACAGCTCTTTAGTGGGTCTGGGAAAGGTATTAAAAATTTTTATTCTGACAATGGAAATAATGTACACCTAAATTAAACTGTTTCTTCCATTAAATAAAAGATTTTTTTATGCTTCAGTAAGACAAGCAAGCGACATTGTATACAGTGAATGTCAGGAATAAACTTTAAATAGGCACAGCAGTCATAGCACTGTTGTGGAAACCAGCTCTGTTGCCAAACCTTTACAAACCTTTATTTGATACTGAACACACTGGCTGGTGATGCTACGTTGCAAGACACAGTCACTGGCTGATTCTTATTCATATGCAGGTTCTTAAAAAGAAAACTCCATTTACTTTGCACATATTCTGAAAGTTAAGCAGAATTTGAATTATTATTCACATTTAAGCCTTAGTTATTAGGATACCGCTGTGAAAAAGACAAAGCAAACTGTGTGAAGTATACTGGTGAAGGTCACTGGCAGGAATACAACCACTGTATATACAAAAACAATGCAGCTGCAAAAAGGATATGACATTTACCACAGTATTCAAACCTGTAGTGATGATAGCTGATGAAAAATGTATTTTCCAGGTCAGAAATGCACACATATGCTTATCAGGGTTAAAAATATAAAACTTCTAAATATCCTAGCCTAGTTCTGGTGCCAACATCCCACCATGACTTAACAGTATGGGAACTAATCCCTGGCTAAAGGTGCTAACAGATGGATTATAAGAATCCAAGGGGCTATAGTGAAAGACCATTGTAGGCAATGGTTGTAGTTCTTAGGTTCATAGGAGATTACGGGGCTAACATCTCAAGAACTCTTCCAACCTTAGCCAGTTTTATCCAGACTTTACCCAATTTTCTATCCCTAGGCAAAATATAACAAGGGCCAGCAAGAGGGGTTTTGAATATTTTTACAGACTGCACCTGTCTGTAAGGGACATGGGCAACACCCCAGTTGTGAATTTCTGAGTTCCCAACCATTGGTCCAAATTGTGCTTGAAGATGATCAGGGAAGGGCTCTGCCTCAGGTGAACAGGAAGCCTATTACGGAGAAGGGGCAGTCTCTGGGACACATATGTGTCTCTCCAGCATGATCTATTCTTATCAGAGATCAGGTTTAGATCTTTGGAGTGTGTAACCCTCATGCAGTTAGTTGTGTGAATATGCAATATCTCCATCAGAGATGGGTCAGAGAATGCCTTGTAAGTCAGGAAAGGATCATCCCTCAGTAATTGGTAGTAAACTGAATACAGTGATAGGGCTTTTAATCTGTCCACATATGACATGTTGGTTATACCATGTACTTTTTGGGTGGAAAACCTATGAGGATGCTCCAAATGTTGCAGGTGCCTGGCAAGCTACATGCCAAAGGGTGCATTTTGCATAATTTTTGGTCTGATAAGGGCCAGACATAGTGATATTATGACATCCTTAGATCTGGATGCCATGCTCTTACTTATAAGCTGAGCACATAGGAGGATTTCCTAAACACTGTGGACAAATGGTGGTCAAAGTTCAGATGACTATCTAAGTACCCAGATATCTCATCACTGGGTTCATTCTTAGAGGGGGTGCTATCAATGTTGTAATTTGCAGGGGTATTTGATTTCCCAAAGGTTATTATTATGCATTTCTTTGCATTTAGTTTGAGACCATGACTATGACACCAATGATTAGTCTGTGTCAGACCTTTCTGTAGGATATCATCATTTGGGGAGTCAGTGATTGCCCTCAACTTGCAGTCATCAGCAAACTTGGTCAGCCAAAGGCCATATACATTTGCCTTGACATCTGAGAAGTATATCCCAAACAGGAAGGGGACCGACACTGAGCCCTGTGGTACTCCACTGGGGACTGGCCTCTTGTTGGATGTGGCTCCACCCCACTTTAACAACATTTCCCCTATCCATGAGCCATTTGGCAATCCATCTGTTGACATACATGTTTATGCCCAATTTTGTGAGTTTATCTATTATACCCGAGTGAGGTATTATGTCAAATGCCTTGACATGGTCAAGGTAGGTGGTATGCACTGTCTTACCTTCATCCATGGCCTTGTTGAACTTCTCAAAGAAGTCCACCAGACTGAGCAGGCAGGACCTGCCCTTGAGAAAGCCAAACTGGGTTGGATCTAGAGACTGGAGATTTCCTATGTCATTGTTAATAAGTCCATGATTATCCTTTCCATAGCCTTGCATATCAGGCTAGTCATCCTTATGAGTAGGTAGTTTCCTGGGTCAGTTGATAATCCCTCCTTGTGCACAGGGTGAGGGTTACTGTCATGTACTATACTGGGACAAAACCAGCTTGGAGACTGTTATTAAATAGAGATCCAAGTGGGTCTGCTAAGTCATGTTTCAAGCTATTTAACAGCCACCCCAAGATTCTGTAAGGCCCCATTGATGCCATGTTTTTAGCTTTATAAAATGCACTGACAACCTCTTCTTTTGTGATAACAGGCAAAGGAATGGTAGGGGGTTATTTCATTGGGGTAGACTGGAGAAGATGGGGGGTGAAATTTTCAGCTGATGTTATCAACCATCAGTTTGCTATTTCTTCTGGTTGAGTATAAGAAGTGCAATCTAAAGCCAACTCAGCATATTGTTGAGTGTTTTCCTTAAAATTTCGGACATAACTAAAAAATGATTTGTGGTTAATGTTTGCTTGGGAGGCTATGTAAGTCTCTTATTTAACTTTTGAATATTTGACTAGTTGCCTAATTTGCCTGTTGAGACTGAGGGATTTTTTCTCTGTCTTTCACCCTCCCACTAACTTCTATATAGGTATATCTTCCTTCTGTTCTATAGTCTATTTATGCCAGAGGTGCATCAAGGTGGCTTGTTTTTCTGGCTAGACCTTGGTTTAGCTCAGTCAGGTACTGCCATTTCTGTGCAGTTGTTTAAGTGGTTGTACAGGAGATTTGTGTATACTTCCACATGGGCTAGGAGAGCTTTAAAATGACCTATGCTATCACTTAATAGAAGGTAATTTGCCTTGCAAAAATTATTTAGTTTTTTTGGGATTGATGGGGGTTCTACCACTACATCTATTTCAAACAAGACCAATTTATGAGGACATTATGCTGGGAGAAGGGTGCAATGCTCCCCAGTGTTTGTGAGTATTTGAGCCCCCAGGGTGAGTACAGATGAGTGGTTCTAGGGCATTTGCATAGACAAAGTACAGGAATCTCTGAGCCGCCGTGTTAGTGGTTATATGTGTTTCCCAATTTATGAAGGGGTAGTTAAAATCACCCATGAGTAATGTGCTGGGCTGAATGGTAAGTAATTCTAGTAACTTCAGGTATGTGGAGTGGTTTTCATGGTTCAGGGTCGAGGACCTATAGGTAGAGATAAAAGGAGGGGATGTTTCCATCAACATAAAAAACAATTACACCTCTACATTGGGCAAGCATGATAACTCAGATTACTCCATGTCCAACTGACCATAGGCAAAACCCCCCACCATATTGTTTTTTTTCTTTTTGAGAGGGTGGTCTGAATGTGGGACAGGCATTGTAGTCTTGCACTGCTGGGATGCTTTCCGCAGTCTTGAACCACATCTCTGTAATTTCATATGCATCAGCATTCTCCAGGGCGAGGAGTGCTTCCAGGGAGTGCTGTTTCTTGTTAAGACTCCTAGCATTGAGTAGTAGTACCTTCAGCTTGGCATTAGCAGAATTTGTTACATTGGTAGGTCTGTTAGTTTGGCACAGCCTAAAAAAGCATTATGGGAATGGCTAACATCTTGGCTGGTAATCAAAATCCTACTTGTCATAGGTGCAGACCATCTCTGGCAAAGCAGCGTGGTCTGTTGATCATGTTATCCCAAGTTGACAAATACTGGATCCCCTTGGAAAGTAGCAGTAGCTAAACCAATTACTGAAGAGAACCATTTTCTGTTTCTATTGTGGTATCATTCTTGGTGAGCATAGAATGTTGCTCAATGTGAGGCTCATACCAGCCTGTGACATGTATTCACAGAAGTCCATCATGTCTGTTTTCATATAGTCCAGGAGAGGTAGGTCTCAGGTTATTCACACCCATTGACTATGACTGAGTCGTACTTGTGGTTGGATGAACTGAGTGCCTGCACAATCTGGTGAATGCTGGCTCCTAACTGGTAACTAACTGTAACCCTCTTTTTATGCAACCTGGTGAGGGAGCATCCATATGTCTCACAACAGAGTCCGCTATGACCAAGATGTTTGAATGTGTGTTGTTTTGCCTTAGGACCTAGCTTGTGGAGACACTGTGATGTGCATTTTTTTTGTGTAGTGGCTGGTGTTGAATTGGTTTTGTTTGCATGTGATTTCTGAGGGTAGCAGTATACTGGAGGCCTCTGAAGTTTTGTTAAGTTACTTGTGTGTACCTCCACATATGTGGGTATATGTGTCAAAACCTTAGTGAGGGAAATGCTGTGCATGTGCTACAACCTGTTTGTCATTCGATTTGTCAGTATGTGAGGGTTGTGTCTCAATTTTCATAGTGTAACTACATCTCTTGCTTGTTTCAGGATTAAGTGGTTGTCAGTATATATGAGGTAATTGCTATATTGCCTTAGGATGCCCATGTCTTCCAGGCTGGCCACAGAGATATCAGCAAAGTGCCTATCCATGGTTTTATTTATTTATTTTTTTTACTATGGGTTTAACCATGGAGAATAGTGGGTAGATTTAATTGGACTGGGAAGATAGCACACAGATGAAGAATAGGTGAAATACTCAGTGCGAACTGCAGCTATCCAATAGGGCAATGTGCGCAACTCAGATACTCTTAGAGGAGCAGGGGTATTGGGGAAGGTTGCAGAGACAGTTATTCTAAGGGAAATTTTAACTTGATAGCTTCTGCATCTATAAAGGGCATTTCTAATTACGGCTGTGTGGAGAGTAGCCTAGCGCAAACACTGGGCTTATATAGAATCAGAAAAATAAGTTTTACAACAGCAAGGCCTACAGACCAATCATGAAAACACACAACAAGATTTCAACCAGCAGCCCCCAACACAGATAGGTTTGCTATACCTCATTTCTGCCACAAGGGTGCAGTCAGAAAACCCTCTCAATGTAAAAGTGCTGGGAAGCCACACAGTCTAAATACTACTGTCCTGTAAAGCTAGCAGACACAATATAATTATGTACTACAGCAGAAGTGGAAACAGTTCAGCTTTGAAACTTTAAAGTGCAAGAAATGTAACAATTAATACAGGATTCTTATAACATACAGTAAAAATAATCAGCAGAAGTGCAAAATGATACTTTTTTTTTCTTTTAACAGTGGATGGCTTTAGATGCGACAGTTCCTCTGTGAAGTAGCCAAACCAAGAGCAGCTCTAAGGAACTGAGCACAAACCCACTCAAACACTGGGGTTATGGTAGTAATAGGGGGGTAGGCTAAAACAGCTGCTAAGACTATGTGACAATTTGTATTGTAGCTATAATACTAGGAAGTAGTGGAAGCAATTGTGTGAGTTATACAAAAGAGACCACTGCCTCCAATCCAGATGCTGCATACCTTGAATTTTGTGGTACAGTTTGTGCATGACAGAGGACTGTGTGTTTGAAAGCCTACTAGAATACTCATTTTCTGGTAGCTGTTACCTCCATGGGTTCAACTTTTTTGGAGAATGATGTTTTATACATGTGGCAGTATTTTTGACAGATATGATAGGGGTTGCTGCCACTGATTTTTTAGATCAGTACTGTTATTCAAACAAAACTTCTGAAAAGACAAGGTTAGCATTGTCATTGACAAATGATACTGCATAAATTCATCCAACCCGCTGCAGGCCTCAGCTTTCCATATACTGTTGTGAGTGACATGTCTTTCTGTCTCCTTCTCTCTCGCCGCTCTTACCCTTAAGAGCACTTGTAGCACTATGAACTATGGATACACGGCATATTTAATTTTGATTTAAGTATCAGGGTGCAGTATGCTATAATAATCTGCATTTAATAAGTAATTGAGGCACAAAGGGTATATAAAGCTTTTCTTCTAATAACTGAAACAGTATAATGTTTGTATTTTTATAAACTCCTTATGAGATATTAAATCTCCTTTGTTAGTCAAGTTAACCTCACATCGCAGCACAAGAGCAGTCATCTTCATTTGGTAGACTTTATTCCACTCTGATACTGAAGCGATAAGAGGTTGAAGACCTAATTGTCAGTGCTTATCTGCACTGGGCACTTGGCATCGACTCATATTTGAACTGTCAATTAAAAGCAAACTGCTTTGATGAAATCTAGATATTATTTGAATTAAAAAGATAGTGAAGTGAAACACATTAATTTATTATTTAAAACATCCACGAAAGGGTCTCAGAGATGAATTTCAAGTGAAAGATGACTAGTGGATCATGCTGTACTGTAATTTATTTATAGGAAACTTTTAATAAATACTATTTGCATTACATGTGAGGTCTTTTGAGAAAATATATATGCAGTTATTCATGGCTGCTGAACAACACAAAAGTTAAACAGAAGAATCCTTATTTTGTAAGAGCTTCTAACGGCTGAACAAATTAATTTCACTCATTACTGTGTTACTGAAATATTAAAATACTGTTCAAATCTTTTTGAATTTGCATCTCATTGTTTGTATTATATTGTACTTGTTAATATGCACTCCAGAAGGCAGCAAATCAAACAGCATTCTCAATGTTGTAGCTGAAATTAATTATATGTTTAGTATAACGAAACTAGAGTACTTTGTCAAAGACAAAACAGATGAATTGTGGTTTTGGGTGAAACAAGACAGCTGACAAAAATAAATAAATATTTTTTCCACTTTCTCCAGAAGGAGGATGACTTCAGATATGACTAAATTTCACAGAGATAAACAGGGGCTATATCCTCTACACTGGCAGAGAAAACATGTTTAGACATTTTGCCTTGACATACCTTCTAGAGCTGATACTGCTACTCTGCCATTTTGCTTTCAGGTGGAAAAATAAAGCATCTGGTCAGATGTGAACAATGTTTGCAAAATGCACTACTACATTTTGTATGAATATTGCAAAATTTGTGGCTGCGATGGGAAATTGAGCTGTCAAATTAGTGTAAGAATTTGATATATATTCTGTTTCACTTGAAACAGTTGTCAGTGAGTTTCTGCAATTCTAAAATGTGTAATGTTTTATTAATAGTTCTGTTCCTAGTGTTATAAGAATGCAGGAAGGAAGGTACAGCTATATAGGGTTGAGTAGGTACAGAGAGAACAGCACTATGGATGTTACTGAATGGTTAAAGACCCACTGCAAGGACTGATGCTGTTTTGTAATGGGAATACCCTAGAGGATGGGGCACTAATAGCAGAAGCAGGTTTAATGTGAGCCCTTCAAGCATGAGCAGGGTCTCTTTAAACTAAAATGTAAGGAGGAAGTACAAATAAAAATGGACCAAAAGCAAACAGGAACAAGAAAGATAAGAAAAACTGTGTGTAAGATAATGCAGAAAAAGACAAAAAGTAAATCGGGACATTATGTAAGATTACGCACTGCAAGACTAAATCCTCGAAAAAAATGAATGATCCACATAGGATGCCAGGAGAGGTGAAAACAGATACCACAAGGGTGTTGATGACATGAATCAAAGTAATCAGGGAATCCTAACTTGTAAAAAAATCACAAGAGCAGAGGAATTCTAGTGTCATACTTCAGGAAGGGATTTGATGATAGTGGAAAAAAAGATGGTAACAATGTGGGAGTAAGAAGGGTAAATCCAGAACACTGGCTGTCAGGTGGAACAAAATCATTGCATGACTAATGCAAAGAACAATCCATTGAATGCTATAGAAGAAGACAACACTAGGATACAGAAATATATCAAGACAGGACAGAAAAATGACAGTCATTTTGCATGATTTGAACTTTGTGTAGTTAAACTGAAATATTAGCATCACCTCTCAGAGGAAAATTTGCCCTGATAGGGACATAAATAAAGGACTGTTTTGAACATAAAGTGAAGAAATCAAAACAGTAGAACATCATACTGAATATGGTTCCTACAAAGACTTAAAGTTAGTAGAAATTATGCTAACTACTAGAAATCATGACACTATGGTTCACAGATGGAGTGGGAGGGAAGGGGACAGATTCTGACATGCATGTCTATGTGACTTCAAGAAGACAGAGGAAAAGCTATGTGAATAGCAGGATAAATGATGAGTAGCAGAGGAATTTGGGTGATGTCAAAAAGTAAACAGATGAAGGCATGAGCAAACGCAAAGGAAAAATGAATTGTAAAGGATACAACTAACAAAGATTTTAAGCAAAGTCAAAATTGCTAGCATAAATTATTGTACACAACAAAGTAAAAAAGCAGTGAGTTGGTGATGACTAAGTATAGAAATAGGCAAAGGGCCAAAAGTGATGTAGATCATTATGTGTAATGTTCCTGTTCAGCCACTGTAGCTAGATAGCACGTGTATATAAGTACTGAGCACGTGCAAGAACAATGCCGTTTTGTACAGTCAGCCAGAGTGAATGCAGTCATGAACAGAGATGCACATGTGAGTGTGTTTGAATTAATGAGTGAATAAGTTAGCTTAAATGCAAGTTCTAATTACAGTTCCTGACAATGTTTATGTACAATAAATATCTCAAACCCATACACTGCACATCGTCTCTTTTGAATGCATGAGAGATGAGACATGGTGTCAGAATGGGACCCGAAGTGAAGTAATACCCAAACCATGAGGCACATAGCAAAAGTGGAGAAATATACTGGAGTGAACTCACAAACAGGTCAGCAGTTATTCAAAGGTACTTAAACTTGTTTAAATGATTTTTCAGTTGGCTCACATTATGCAAAGCATTCAAAGCTTTCAAAATAATTACAGAGATAAATAAAACTTCTGAAATTGAGACATACTGATAAAAGTATTTGAAATGAATACAAAAGTGTTCAAAATTATTTTGAAAATGTTTAAAATGTATGAAAAGGCTAAAATGACTGAATTATTTTGTAATGTACTACTTTTTCACATTACTTAAAGCTATTCAAAGTGTCTGAAGTTGTTGAAATGTTTGCAGTGTCAAAGTGAAGCCTTTTCAAAATGATTGATGTGCATTTGAACATAGTTATAAGTACCTGATCTATGCTTATGTTTAAATGTATTTTGTATCATGGCAGCGGGATTTCGCAGACCTAAACCACTGGTGTTTGTTAGTAATATTGTTGAAAATTAGTGTGTGTTTGAACAAGAATATGATATTTTCATGCAGGCTACTTTTTCTGATAAAGATGTAAAAAAAAACTTTATACTTCTTAATTTATCAGGCTCAGAAGCCATTGAGAGGGAATGCTCATTTGTGTATGCACCTGCCGTGTATGCAGTGGAGGGGGAGAACCACCATATTGTGATACAGGCTGAAATGCAGGAAGACCATGAGTGCTTAAAATGTAAATTTACAGAAATGTGTAACCCTCAAGTGAACATTACAATGGAAACGCACATATTTTACACAACAAATAAAAATCCTTGTGAAACTATATCAGCATACATTACTGACTTGAGAAATAAAGCTAAAACGTGCAGATTTGGTGATTTGCGAGATGAGTGGATCAAAGAGAGACTTGTGTGTGGTGTTAATAATGATACAGTGAGAAAGATTTTGCTTCAAGGCTGTGATTAAATGTTGTGCAAAGCCATATAGATTTGTCAAATATATGAGCTTACAGAAAAGCATGCTTGCAGTAACTACCAGTGCCATTGTTGATGGTGTGCAACAGAAAGCTCAGATATAAGTCAAAGAATGTGGCAGTGCCCAACTTTAACTACAAACTAAATGGGGCCTGATGACACCCGGGTGTATAGGAAATTTCCTGAATACAATTCACTTTTACATGCTACTAGCTTCCACCCCAGACATATCATCCAGAATATCCCCAAGTCACAATTCCTAAGAGCCAAAAGGATTTGTTCAGGACAACAAACTTTTGAGACTACTAGAGATGATCTAATATGTAGGTTTCGTGAGAGAGGTTACCCCTGTGGTACTGTCAGCTCTGCTTGTCATTGGGCTTTAAACCAGAATAGAACTGACTTGTTACGATACAAGGATAAACATAAGGATCTATCTAATTCTCTGGTTCGTCTGGTGACCACTTATGGATGCAATACATATGGATTCATGAACATTATTAACAGACTCTGGAATATTTTGATGGCAGAGGAGAGATTACACTCTTTTTTGAGGGACAGATGCTCCTTTCCTTTCAGAAGAGGTCAGACATTGGGTTTCCTGTTTAGCCATTATAAGAGGGTGGGTCCCAGCTCTATTGTTTCTATTCAACATACATTGAGAGGTGGCCCAGTGCTGGGTTGTATACCATGTGGCCACTGTTCTTACTGTAATAAAGTTCAACACACGAGGGAATTCAGTAGTCGCAATACGTCTGAAGTTTTCAATATCAACTTTTGGGCCAACTGCAGTACAGAGTGGGTCATTTACCTGGTCACTTGTTCATGCTCCTCATTCTATGTGGGACAGACCTCCAGGCCTTTTCACCTTAGGATTGGGGAGCATCTTAGTGACATTAGAAATAAGCGTCCCAATAATGCCCTGTTCAAACATGTTTGTAAACACAATTCTGCTTCTTTTTATTTTACTGTCATTGACTGCATTGTAGGTAAATGTAGAGATAAATCAGGTTGGCATGATTTACATAATGTCAAGGAATGTAAATGGATCATTAAATTAGGGACTTTATTCCCACCTGGTCTTAATGACCAATTCTAATTTACCAATGAACTGCCTTGATGTCATTATATATAAATACACTTATTTGAATGGTTATTATGTGCTTTGTTATATTCACTGAAGAAGGCTATTGTAGCCGAAACCGGTCTGAGATAGGTAGTTGGGCTTATTACCCTCTACCTGGCTATATGTTTTATATTAAAATATTTTTTGCACTCCACCATTTCTGCTGGCTATTTTTGTTTTTTGAGTGCTGATCAGCCGAGCAGTTGCCGTACATGCACCACGTTGCTTCCTGGCTTTGCCAATTTACCAGTTCATGTCTCTGATTTTTAATGTATCTACACCCTCTATAGTAACTGTATTTTGCTTATCTTTACTACCTGCATCCTGAATTGTTACTTTAATCCGAAAATCTAATATTTACTATGTAATGTTGGAGCTTTTCTCCCTGGGCCTCCACTGAAAACCGGCTCCTGAGACCAGTGGACCCTCCCCCGGTCATCAAACTAAAATAAATAAATAAATCTATTCACCAAATAATTAATTACTAAGAATAAACACCCAAGCTTAAAGGCATAGTTTCTTTGGGAAAAGTGAAGACTATAACATTGTAGAAAAATACATGTATCTCAACAAGTTTGCCCTAAACCACATATTCAATACATAATTATAAACATTCATTACTTTAAATCTGTATTAAATACTATTTAATTTAATATATATAACAATCTTACCACTTAATGTGCTATCTAATGGCATTTCTGATTTCACATAAACATTTCAACCACACACCATGTACAGGTTCGCTATTACGCCGTCGCAGACGCATGGTGTCGAATCCATCTTTGTCGAACAGTAAAGCATGAAAAGGCAAAATAGCGAAGCGGCGTTTCAGCAAATTCTTTCCCTGGGAAAGAATTTGTTTGCCCACTTTTGCCACTTTGCCTTTTCGGCACAGTAGTGCAATCTCAGAGTTGGTATATTTAAGTAGGGGGGTGTGGGGGCGAAGCCCCCCATGTTAAGTAATGTTTTACAGGTTTTTTTTTTTTTGTTTTGGAACAGCAAGTGTTTTCCATTGGAAAAAAATCCCTGTTCTGAAGTTTCAACGTTGTAGGCTTTCGCTTACATGGGGTCGATTATCTGTAATTTGCTCTTCTGAGCGTGCGATTTCATAATATAGACCCTCATGTACATACATAAAAATGAACATCTAGATATCAAATAAACTAATAACCTAAAATAAATGATATATATTAAATTCATTAAACATCCCAATATAATTCTAAATTCAAACCATATAGATGTAAAGTTCCTAAATTAATAATAAGTTTTGCTTCCAACTTTAATAATCTACGAATGAACCCCCCCCCCCCATATTACTAACTCCAAAGGGACTAGCCAGAACACTGAAGAAAAAACTTCCCTTCATGGACAGAACAAAAATGTTAGGCCACTGGGCTCTCTATTCTTGAATTCCTAACATCACCCAAGTGTTCCAATATCCTCAACTTTACCTTCCTTTTCGTTTGCCTAATATACCACATTGTTGTTGAGCAACCACACCCAATGATATAAATGACTCCACAAGAGTCACATTTAAATTAATTTTAAATCCAAAATGTCTTTCCATTAATAACAGATCCATCCAAATTCCTAATTTTGTTACATTTTTACACCTTCCACAAGGAAAGGCCCCACAACGTTTTCCCCACCGTGTTCTGTGCCCTTTGATTCAACAATTTCCTTGAATTGCATAATCTACCATATGACAAGGTAACGTTACTGGGAAATAGTCTCCATACTGCCTCATCTCTGTAAATTACTGGCCATAATGTATTTACCAATTCCCTTATGGTATCAGAGAAGGGAGAAAATTTTGTTACATAAAACATAGCATCCTTTTTCTCCAATTCATTAACATGATGTTCATTCCAACCCCTGGAACCTCTTCAACATTTTTTACTTGGCATACTTCTGACCTTATCCATTGCTTCTTGAATGTATATATCCTTATAACCCCTCTTCAACAACTTATTCTTTATCCTGGCAAATTTACTTTCCAATACTTGCTTGTCAGATGTAATGGTATAGGTGCGCTTAAATTCCCCATAAGGTAAAGATTTAATCAAATGTATTGGGTGAGAACTGCTAGCCTCTAAAAAATTATTGGCAGCTGTTGTTTTATGAAAAGGACTATATTGGAGCTTCCCATCATTGTCTACATAAAACCTTACATCAAGAAACTGCATGTTTTTTCACTGGTTCCATATGTAAATTCCAATCCAAAGAAATTTTCACTTAACTTAACCATGAAGTTCCTAAATTCCTCATGATTTGCCCTACACACAAATATTAAATTGTCAATAAAACATGTGAACATAATCACATTGTACTTATAAAAGCATGTGGGATAGACAAACATATTTTCAAATAATGCCGTAAATAATATGGCATAATAGGGGGCAGAAGCCACCCCCATTGCCATCCCCCTAGCTGCAAATAAAACTTTTGCTCAAAGACAAAATAGTGTGTAAGGGGAAATTCTAACAACTGACAAATGTAAGTAGTTCATGCCCCCCCCCCCATCATTTTCACAATTGCCTCTAAGCCCTTTTCTATTCTAATATTTGTGTAAAGTGATTTTACATCCACACGAGCAAAATAAAAATCAGAATTCCATTGAATCTCACTTATATACTCCAAATCTTGTGCAGTATTTTTAACATATGACTGAACCTTAGGGAGGAACACCTTGAGTTGAGAGTCCAAAAAGATGCCAATGTTCTGCAAAAATGCTCCCACACCTGAAACTATTCATCTCCCACGTGGTTTAGTAAGTGATTTATGTAACTTAGGAATTGCAAAAAAAAAACGGCATCCATTGGACTTTTTCCAAACAATTTTTTAACATCAGATTGGCTAAAAAAAGAACATTTCTCCTCTCTCCAACAATTCAAGTAAGCACTCGCTGAACATACTTATTGGGTTAGATTGCAATTTCTTGTAAACTTTTTCATCTGACAATAAGTCCAACAGGATACCATTGTAATCTTCCCTTGACATTATCGCCCAATTACCCCCCTTGTCTGCCTGTGTGAAAACATATTGTTCAGACAAATTACATAGCTGCTTTAAAGCTATCCATTGTGCTTTACTTAAATTCCACATTTTTGATTTTCAAACAAAATGCTTATAAGCAACTCCCATTTGTTTACACAACACTTTCAAACATATTAACTGGTCTAGACATTTTAGTGGGTAAAAACAAACTTACAAAGGGAACCTTTGGAACAGTCAGTTTGCCATACCCAGTCGCAAAATTCACATTACATTCATTTAAAAGGTCAGAGTCATTACTAATGCCCAAGTTCAAAATGTTATCAATGTCCACAACAAAGTTGTCATATACTGACATGTTCAATAGCGAATCATCCAAAAGTTCATCACAACCCAATTCTGCTTCATTACTACTTTGCCCCTTATTGGAGAAAAAAACTTTCAAATGTAGTTTCCTGCAAAACAATTTAACCTCCCCCAATAAGTCAGCTAAAGTTGGTAAATGTGTGTGCACAAACTTAGTGCCCTTTGATAAGACGCATACAGCTTCTTCTGATAACAATAAATCTGACAAATTCACTGTTAAAGTCATTACATAAAGACTGCTCAGGGAAAGTAAAGTTTGTATGTTTTTCACATACCTCTCTCTGTTCGTTAGAACAGTCTAATTTCTTTTTCCCTTTCCCTGGTAACTTTTGCCTCTTCCTCTGCCATGTACCGACATATCAGATTCTTCCATTCCTTCAACTTGCACAGAGCCATCTACTGCCTTGTTCATATCTTCAAATGATATGCTCTTCCAACCGTTGGTCATTATTTCCCCAGATGAAACTGAAGTATCATGAGAAGACAGACCAGAGCGTGATCTACTCCTTCTATTCACATAGGTGTCATGCCCCCTTCTGCCTTTTTGTTGCCAGGAAAAAATAATTCCACTCTCATAGTCAGTAATGTCCCTTGCAAGCTTTCTTTTCTTCTTTTCAATTACCTCCGATTCCACTTTCGCTACCCGTTCTTTTACATCTCTCCTCTTCCTTGCAAAAGAGACAACCGATGTCTCTGATAGCAACGCCTCCTGCAATTGCACAATGGAACTCCGTGCCTTCTCCTGTGCACAAATATTTCTTTGTATTCGAATTTTCAACCAGTTGATGGTACAAAGCAATGATACAGATTTCCACTCTTCTAATAGATCATTTTCTAACTCAGAAAACTCAGATGCTGGCAAATGGTCAACCCTCAGCCCTCTGGGTGTAATATTTAACTCCACATACTTCTGTAATAATCTTATATCATAAAACAGTGAGACTTCTTTTTCAGAAGTTTCTCCTTTTCAGAAGTTTCTCCAGCTGATCATACCTCTCCATCCATCCGACTGTCATTACCCATGGAGTAAAGGATCACTAGATGCAATTTTGTCTTCTCTTTTCTTCCACAACTCAGCACACTGGAACCTTTTCACCTTTGCTTGGGTTTTACAAACCCCAGGAATCACTGCTGCTCCTGCCAAAGGCATAATTAAGTACACACAGCACAAAGCACAAAGTGAACCATAAAATTTTCAAAAAACAAATCAGGATCCAGGCAAATAGCTGCACCTTCTTTTATTACACAAGTCTTCTTCTTCTGGTACCTCAGCTAAAAAGCCTTCAAGGAATAAAATCTTACATTACTGCAGCCTTTTTAAATCCCATCAGTTTCATATGCAAATACATCTATTCACCAAATAATTAATTTCTAAGAATCAACACCCAAGCTTAAAGGCATAGTTCCTTTAGGAAAAGTGAAGACTATAACATTGTAGAAAAATACATATATCTCAACAAGTTTGCCCTAAACCACATATTGAATACATAATCATAAACATTCTTTACTTTAAATCTGTATTAAATACTATGATATTGTTAAGGCAAGGTTATGTCTAAGATGACCTGCAAGTATTCCTGGAGAACACGTAGACTTCAGCTTAATGGTGGGTGGTGGATTTATAGTGGCAGATGGTTTGTATATTTGTTTATTTATTAATTTATTGTTTTGTACTTACCTGGCTGCTACATGGTTTGGTCACCATTAGGTTGTTGGGGGTGGTTTTCTTGTGGGCTTGGGTGGGACTTTGAAGGTGTGGGCAATTTTGTTCTTTGTGTTTTTTTTTAAGTGAAGTAAAATATTGTGGGGCCTCTGCATACCCTAAGTTTTACAGGGAAGAAGTATATGCTGGTGGTATTAGATTATGTTACTAGATACCTTGAGGCTGTGGCTCTGTCCCCCATTGAGGAAAAGAAGGTGGAAAATGCTTTGTTAGAGATTTTCAGCAGGGTAGGCTTCCCAAGAGAAATACTGACTGACAGAGGTGCCAATTTCTTGTCAGACCTGTTGGCTTGTCTGTGGAAGCACTCTGAGGTGACGCACCTAAAAAACACCCCTACCATCCCCAGACTAATGGTCTTGTGGAGAGGTTAAACTCTACTTTGCAGACCAGTTTAAGAGAGAGAGAGGGGCAAATCTCTGTCCCATCTGCTGTTGGCATCCAAAGTACCACCCCAGGAATCCACAGGTTTTTCACCCTTTGAGTTGCTGTATGGACAAAGGGTGAAGGGGGCCTTTAGATTTGATTGTGATGAGTGGGAGAGTGAATGTGAATTGCACAAGGAGTCTGTTGTAGCATATGTCCTAAACCTCAGGACAAGGCTTAGGGAACCCATGGGCTTGGACCTGGAAAAACTGGCTGGAGTTCAACAGCAGAAAAAGGTCTAGTATGACAGGAATGCTTTGTCCAGAAAGTATTCTGGGGACAACAGGTTATGGTTTTCATTCCTGTCTGACACAATAAGTTGCAGGCAGTTTGGGAGGGATCCTCCGGTGTCAGTGGAGAGAATTCAGACTCATTGATTACTAGCCTAGAGGGGGGATTATCAAAGTATGGAAGAGGAGATGTTCTAGGATTCCTTGTTTTCCTTCCCTGCCCCCCATCTACTGATGTATAGAGTGAGTGATGACTTACACTGCTCTTGGTAAGCCTGGTTGTTGTTTAGTGAGTGGTATAGTAACCCTAATGTTAATTTGTTTGGACATTTTGAGGTGAGTGTTCTGCCATGCTGTCATATTGGTTACTGAATGCTTTGTTAAGTAAATTATTGATTGTTTCAACGTGACAACATTCTGAATTATTTCTATGTTATCTCTGATTTTACAATACAATCTTATTATAATGGCTGTGTTGACATATTTATTGTGCTGGGCATTGGGATCAGGAGAAAACACATGACACACTATTTATACTTTCATTTATTTATTTATTTTACAAGACACAAATAATTTCTAAACAAATACTAAAAATGTTTGTAACAACTCCATACATTTCAGTCTTTTTAACTTGAAATCTATGGATACACTATGAAGTAGCACTTATAAGCTCTTTTAAAATCCAATAAACAAAATGTCAACAAGATACAGACTATTCAACCAGACGCCTTGTGGAATAATTGCATATAGTACGTCCATAGACCTCAGAATTTGTTATTTGCAATTTGTATGAGTTAACTGGGGTATAGTACTGATTTCCTTGGACCTTTTTCATACTCAGGAGTGCTATTTGATAAAGTAATTTGTTCAGATACAAGCAGTGGAGGCTGAAGGAATCAAACCCTGGAACTTAGAACACAGGAAATAGCTTGTTAATAACTCCTTAATCTGTTGAGACAGCTGACAGGCATGGCTGTGCTTACCAGATATGTTTGCACCAAATCAAAAATGTTTGACCATTTTCAAACTTAAATGATGTTATATCTGTAAATCCAGTAGCTGCAAAGCAAACTTACTACATCTACTAAAACTGTTACAATGTTTCCAACAATATATGATACACTTTTGCAAAGTGCAATAGTTCACTTGTTCACACGCCAAGATTAGATGGAATAAATGCAATTCACACTATACTTGCTTGTCTACCAAAAAACACTCACAATCCATTGTTAAAGTAGATAACTCTCCCGAGCAAATGGAGTGACAATTTCATTAGTGGATGCGAACATCCTGAACCATGAGTGGGATCTGTAAGAATCACTGCTATATGGTCAGCAAACTCATAGCTCAGATTCGATCAATGTTCATCACAATTTATTTTACAGAATAAACAATTTTCAGTTTATGGATCATTTTTTCAGAATTGCTGGCCAGTGTTGTTGCCTCACAACAAGAGGTCCTCCCGTTCGATTCTCGGCTGGAGTGCGGGGAGTGCCTTCTGTGTGGAATGTGCATGTCCTCCCAATGGTTGGGTGGGCATTTGAAAGACATGCGTAAATGGGTGTGCCTTCGTTGAGGGTTGAACATCGATCTGGCACCTTGGCGTTTGTGAAAATCTACTGCCAATCATTAGCGGACCGGAGTTCTGCTGTCGTGACCCCTAACCTGGAAAAGCCGAAAGACAACAACAACTCTGGCTATACTCCAGCTCTAGCATGCAACATATTACAAGCACCAGTGATCCTAAATATGAACCCAAAGATTACCATGATCTAAAATGATTAGTCAATGAAACACTAACTGGTAACTACTCAAAGTTAATTATTGATCTATGTAATAACTTATCATTACCAAGAATAAAAACACTAAAATATTTTATTATAACTCTCAAACTTTTCATCCTAAGAACTCTATTATGCTAGGATATTTTAAATTTACTAGCTTGATTCAGTTAAAGGAGCTCTGAGCAGGCTCTTTCTCTATATATCATTTACTTAGGTCATAGCGTGGGCCACCAGACCAAACTTCTGTCCATCAAGTAACTCTCCCTTTAGAATCACTTCTATAAACAGACCACGGATCTGAAAGAATCATTCATTCAGCGCTGTTTCAACCTAGACTTTCAAGACACTCAGATCCTTCTTAGTACCGGTCACTGGAAGGTAAATAATTCCTAATTCAATGGAAATTTAACTATTTTTGAGGCTAAATTTCTGAGACTGGGATGGCAATGATATAGAAAATGTTAATATAAACACTTACCTATTTCAAGAAATCTGATTACATGGCCACTATTAGTTATGCCTTAAAATATTAAAGAGAATTTGGAATAAATGAAAAATGTGGCTACAACACACTTCATTCAAAACTTAGTGAAAGGCATTCTATTTACAGAAGTTGGAAGGAAGTGTATTACAGCAGCAATTGTGAATTCTAGCAAAACCTTAGTAATGGTTGCTGAATACCTACAAATGCAAATCTAGGCCCCTTCAGCCAACCAATGTTTTATAAATGTGTATGCCTAACGAAAATGATTACAAGGATAGGGAGTCAAAAAACAAAACAACTGTGAAATGAAATTAAATCAGATAGGCTAAATGCAGTTACCTTTCCAGCTGCCATTTCACTATCAGTTATGAACCCTTCTGGTTATGTGTGCCAGCATTCTACTTCAGAGCAGTTAATCATCAGTCTTTACTTAGGAATGTCATGTAAATAGTGAGAAAAGCGGATTCCTTAGCAGACCTATATACCCAAGTCTGCTGAAAATGGCAGCGCCAATAATATCTATATTAATGCAACTGTAAATGCAACATTTAAGCATTTTATAGTTGTTACCCAAATAAAAATTAACAATTCATAGTATTCATTTAACTAAAGGGGGATCTGTAATGTTAAGCCACTTGTTAAAATCTTGGAAAACATCAAGTATGTAATTCCAAGAATGTGTAGAGAAAAGGAATCTACTCATATATTTCTAAAATATACTTAGAAAAAGTTAACGTACAGTCTGTCATAGAAAAAGTTAATGGCATTCCGTAGGAAAACATGGATAATGGCTTACTAATAGGAAGCATATCTGTTATCTGAATTCACATACCTCTCAACTCTCCACACTTTTACAGAATGTACAGATTTTTGCCTCATATTTTCATCTGTTCCTCATAAAATCTATGTTTTTTTTGTCAAATCACTGATGTTGAAGTTAACAAGTAATAACAGACATTTCATTTTCAGACTTATTATTGTTCAGAAAATACATGCTAAAGCAAAATGTATTATTCTAGCTACTCCATAACTTTTTACAAGCAATATTTAAATGTTGTCCATATTTGTATCCCTCTGTAATCCAATTATTTTTGACTTTGTTGAGATTTCTTGTGTTGAGGTTGAAGCACTGCCCCCCACACTGTGCCATAAAGCAGTCTTCTTTGAAATAAAATTGAAACCAGAGATCCCTTCCACCCAAGGTCCCCTTAGAAATTTCTTTAAGACAAACTACTTTCTCCGAAGTGATAGACTGGCAAGCTTCAAATCACAACCAAACTCAATCAATTCCACTGAATATGCAAAAAAATACACCATCACACTATACCACCATGTAAACGGCTGTATAAATACAGCTGTATGCCATAGAAACAAGTGGATTGCAAACCCCAGAAATAAACCAACTTGGTGGAACCATAATATCAACAAGCTTTATAATAAAAGGAAACGTATTTTGATCAAAAGTAAGAAAAATAGTTGACTGACAAAGATTGGGTAGATTATAAGTGATATATGAGTTTTTTTTTTTGTCCAGGGATATCTTTGGTGAGGGTTATATAGAGATAAATGGGGGGTGGGGTGGGAGTTTGTTAGGGAGGGGGGTTAAAATTATGAAGGAAGATAGGTTTGTTTAGTTGGAAAGGGAAGGATTAAGTTGTTAAGGGAAACTTAGAGGAAGTGAAGTAGATGTAGAGTGGGACATGCGTGTTTTATAGGAGTGTAACTGGGGGTGGAACCATATTTTGCCATGATCTTAAGTAAGTAAACACAGCACAAAGTGCACCATAACATTTTCAAAAAAAAAAACAAATGAGGAACCAGGAGAATAGCTGCACCTTCTTTTATTACACACTTCTTCTTCTGGTACCTTGGCTAAAAAGCCTTCAAGGAATGAAATCTTACATTACTGCAGCCTTTTTAAATCCCATCAATTTCATATGCAAATACAACCTTCTCTAACACCCTCAAACAAACTAACTGGAACACTCTAAAAACACTCCCTCTAGATAAGGCAGTTGATTATTTAAATTCCACCTTCCTAAATTTACTTAATACCCAAGCCCCTCCATGATCTATACGAGTCAAACCCTACCCCGCACCATGGCTAACCAAGGAAACCAAAAAACTTATGCAATAACAAAATAAATGCTGGAAACTTTCTCAGCACAATAAACATCCTGAAACCCACCTTAAATATAAGCAACTCCGCAACCTTACCAAAAGACATATAATCAAGGATAAACAATCACACTATATGAAACTCTAAACCAACCACTCCAAAAACCCCAAACAATTCTGGAACTCCATAAACTCACTGCTTCACCCAGGCACCAAAACAACCCTTGCCCTGATACTACTAAGACTGATCCAGAAATTGCCACTCTCTTCAACTCCTTCTTTATTAACTCTATAGCTGAACTAAGTCCTTCCCAAATACCCCACCCACACAAGTTAGTCACTCTACCCCAGCTTCTCAACCCAACCTCCCCCCTACCTTTGAACTTAAACCAATTTCAACCTCCTACATAGAAACATTCCTCAACAAGCTAAAACCATGCTCCAATGCCCCAGATAACATTCCCTCTAAATTCTTAAAAATTGCTGCAGACGGCATCACCCTCCCCATTAGCATCTTAATCAATAAATCCAAACAAGAATCTTATGTCCCCAATCTTGTGTCCTGCCTTTATACATCCTCTCCACAAAGGCGGCAAAAATAATAATACCTCAAACTTTCGCCCCATAGCCATCCTCTCCCCAATATCAAAAATATTGGCAAAATGTGTTCACACCCAACTAATGCCCTTCCTAACCACAAACCATCTAATCTCTCAAACCCAACATGGCTTCCGCCCTGGCCATAGTGCTATTACTGCTCTTCTCTCATTTTTAGATATAGTTAACCACGCCCGCGACTCCGGAAAAATAATTTCTACAGTTTTATTAGACCTCTCCAAGGCTTTCGACACTATCTCCCATACCCATCTTCTCTAACAATTTCCTGTCCTGGTTTTATCTGATAGATCTCAAGCTATAAAATGGAAGAAAGGCACCTCAGACTTCCTTCCCACTCTTACTGGAGTTCCCCAAGGATCTATTCTTGACTCAACGCTGTTTAACATCTTTGTCAATGATTTCCACTCGGCTATCGCAAATACAAAAATAGTACAATATGCTGATGACTCCACTTTAATCTGCTGTGCCGCCAACCTCCCAGAGCTTCAATCATACACACAAATGCCATCTCAGCCACTGAGGAATGGATGCTGCAAAACCATCTATCTCTAAACACTAACAAATCCAAAATACTACTCTTCACTCCCTCACAATCCTCTCCACTTGATAAAAATTCTTTCCAAATTAGAAGTCACAACAATTCTACTATAGAAATCATTCCCTATGCCAAACTACTTGGGGTCACCATAGATCAGCACCTAAAATTTGACACGCATATTCAACTAAACATCAAGAAAACGCATCACAAACTTGGCCTGCTATACAGAAACATCCACTATCTCACTCGTCGTACTAGACAAACCCTTGCCTGTACATACCTTCTCCCCTCTCTGTTGTATGGTGTGCCTATTCTAACTAACCTATCTGCCTCCATCTCTTCCAAAATGGAAAGTTGTTACAATAAAATCTCCAAATTTGCCATAAAAGCCAAACACTCCTCCCACCATTGCTCTGCCCTCCACTTACTTAACTGGCTAGAACTTCCCAACCATCTCGACTACCTTCAACTTACTACTGTCCATAGGCTATTATTTAACTATATGCCCTGCTCTCTCCAACATCCTACAACCTTACACCCCTAACAGGCCACTTAGATCTTCCCACCTAAACTTTATCACAGCCTACAAACCAATCCACCCTGCTGGACGGCACCTCCTGTCCTTCTCACTAGTCAAAAAATGGAACTCTCTCCCTCCTTCTCAACGTACTATTGACAATATTGACAACTTCAAATCACATCTTCATTGCTACTTTTTCTCTAACTGGAAGTGCAATTGCACCTTACCCACCTAGCCTTCTTCTCTCCACATTCTAAATCGTATTTTCCCAACTTCCCCTTTGCCTACTACTTAATTCCTACAGAAATGACTCACTCTTCAGTGTTATCTCACGTATATTTTGTATATATTGGACATAGTTTGCTCCCCCTGTTCTCCTTTCCCTATCACTTGTTCCTGTTCTACCATAACTACCCAAACAAGACACATTTTCTATACAACCACTGGAATTTTTTCCTCTCAACATATGACTTATATGCAAAGTTACCAATGTACCAGTTCATGTCTCTGATTTTATAATGTATCTGCACCCTCAATATTAACTGTAACTTGCTTATCTTATGTATTTGCATCTTGAAGGGTACTTTAATCTGAAAATTTAATGTCTACTATGTAATGTGGAGCTTTGCCAATTTACCAGTTCATGTCTCTGATTTTTAATGTATCTACAGTGTCTATATTTACTGTATTTTGCTTATCTTATCTATCTGCATCCTGAATTGTTACTTTAATCTGAAAATCTAATCCTTACTATGTAATGTTGGAGCTTTTCTCCCTGGGCCTCCACTGAAAATGGGCTCCAGAGAACAGTTGACCCCCCCCCCCCGGTCATCAAACTGAAATAAATAAATAAATCTATTCACCAAATAATTAATTACTAAGAATAAACACCCAAGCTTAAAGGCATAGTTTCTTTGGGAAAAGTGAAGACTATAACATTGCAAAAAAATACATGTATCTCAACAAGTTTGCCCTAAACCACATATTCAATACATAATTATAAACATTCTTTACTTTAAATCTGTATTAAATATATAACAATCTTACCACTTAATGTGTTATCTAATGGCATTTCTGATTTCACATAAACATTTCAACCACACATCATGTACAGATTCGCTATTACGCCGTCGCAGACGTATGGTGTCAAATCCATCTTTGTCGAACAGTAAAGCTTGAAAAGGCAAAATAGCGAAGCGGCGTTTCAGCAAATTATTTCCCTGGGAAAGAATTTGTTTGCCCGCTTTTTCCACTTTGCCTTTTTGGCACAGTAGTGCAATCTCAGAGTTGGTATATTTAAGTAGGGGGGTGTGGGGGGCACAGCCCCCCACATTGGGATTGTGGGGGCGAAGCCCCCCATGTTAAGTAATGTTTTACAGGTTTTTTTTGTTTCGGAACAGAAAGTGTTTTCCATTGGAAAAAAATCCCTGTTTTGAAGTTTCAGCATTGTAGGCTTTTGCTTACATGGGGTCGAATATCTGTCGTTTGCTCTTCTGAGCGTGCAATATGATAATATAGACCCTCATGTACATACATAAAAATGAACATCTAGATATCAAATAAACTAATAACCTAAAATAAATTATATATATTAAATTCATTAAACATCCCAATTTAATTCTAAATTCAAACCATGTGGATGTAAAGTTCCTAAATTAATAATAAGTTTCGCTTCCAACTTTAATAATCTATGAATAAATCCCCCCCCCCCCATATTACTAACTCCAAAGGGACTAGCCAGAACACTGAAGAAAAAAATATCTAAATTCCCTTCATGGACAGAACAAAAATGTTAGGCCACTGGGCTCTCTAATCTTGAATACCTAATATCACCCAAGTGTTCCAATATCCTCAACTTTACCTTCCTTTTCGTTTGCCCAATATACCACATTGTTGGTGAACAACCGCACCCAATGATATAAATGACTCCACAAGAGTCACATTTAAATTAATTTTAAATCCAAAATGTCTTTCCATTAATAACAGATCCATCCAAATTACTAATTTTGTTACATATTTTACACCTTCCACAAGGAAAGGCCCCACAACGTTTTCCCCACCGTGTTCTGTGCCCTTTGATTCAACAATTTCCTTAAATTGCTTAATCTACTATATGAGAAGGTAACGTTACTGGGAAATAGTCTCCATACTGCCTCATCTCTGTAAATTACTGGCCATAATTTATTTACCAATTCCCTTATGGTATCAGAGAAGGGAGAAAATGTTGTTACATAAAACATAGCCTCCTTTTCCTCCAATTCATTAACATGATGTTCATTCCAACCCCTGGAACCTCTTCAACAACATTTTTTACTTGGCATACCTCTGACCTTATCCATTGCTTCTTGAATGTATATATCCTTATAACCCCTCTTCAACAACTTATTCTTTACCTTGGCAAATTTACTTTCCAATACTTGCTTGTCAGATGTAATGGTATAGGTGCGCTTAAATTCCCCATAAGGTAAAGATTTAATCAAATGTATTGGGTGAGAACTGCTAGCCTCTAAAAAATTATTGGCAGCTTCTGTTTTATGAAAGGGACTATATTGGAGCTTCCCATCATTGTCTACATAAAACCTTACATCAAGAAACTGCATGTTTTTTCACTGGTTCCGTATGTAAATTCCAAAACAAAGAAATTTTCACTTAACTTAACCATGAAGTTCCTAAATTCCCCATGATCTCCCCTACACACAAATATTAAATTGTCAATAAAACATGTGAACATAATCACATTGTACTTATAAAAGCATGTGGGATAGACAAACATATTTTCAAATAATGCCATAAATAATATGGCATAATAGGGGGCAGAAGCCACCCCATTGCCATCCCCCTAGCTGCAAATAAAACGTTTGCTCAAAGACAAAATAGTGTGTAAGGGCAAATTCTAACAACTGACAATTGTAAGTAGTTCATGCCCCCCCCCCCATCATTTTCACAATTGCCTCTAAGCCCTTTTCTATTCTAATATTTGTGTAAAGTGATTTTACATCCACACGAGCAAAATAAAAATCAGAATTCCATTGAATCTCACTTATATACTCCAAATCTTGTGCAGTGTTTTTAACATATGACTGAACCTTAGGGAGGAACAACTTGAGTTGAGAGTCCAAAAAGATGCCAATGTTCTGCAAAAATGCTCCCGCACATGAAACTTTTCGTCTCCCACGTGGTTTAGTAAGTGATTTATGTAACTTAGGAACTGCAAAAAAAAACGGCATCCGTTGGACTTTTTCCAAACAAATTTTAACATCAGATTGGCTAAAAAAAAAACCTTTCTCCTCTCTCCAACAACTCAAGTAAGCACTCGCTGAACATACTTATTGGGTTAGATTGCAATTTCTTGTAAACTTTTTCATCTGACAATAAGTCCAACAGGATACCATTGTAATCTTCCCTTGACATTATCACCCAGTTACCCCCCTTGTCTGCCTGTGTGAAAACATATTGTTCAGTCAAATTACATAGCTGCTTTAAAGCTATCCATTGTGCTTTACTTAAATTCCACATTTTTGATTTTCAAAAAAAATGCTTATAAGCAACTCCCATTTGTTTACACAATACAGTTTCAAACATATTAACTGGTCTAGACATTTTAGGGGGTAAAAACGAACTTACAAAGGGAACCTTTGGAACAGTCAATTTGCCATACCCAGTCACAAAATTCACATTACATTCATTTAAAAGGTCAGAGTCATTACTAATGCCCAAGTTCAAAATGTTATCAATGTCCACAACAAGGTTGTCTTATACTGACATGTTCAATAGCGAATCATTGAAAAGTTCATCACAATCCAATTCTGCTTCAATACTACTTTGCCCCTTATTGGAGAAAAAAACTTTCAAATGTAGTTTCCTGCAAAACAATTTAACCTCCCCCAATAAGTCCGCTAAAGTTGGTAAATGTGTGGAGACAAACTTAGTGCCCTTTGATAAGACGCATACAGCTTCTTCTGATAACAATAAATCTGACAAATTCACTATGTTAAAGTCATTACATAAAGACTGCTCAGGGAAAGTAAAGTTTGTATGTTTTTCACATACCTCTCTCTGTTCGTTAGAACAGTCTAATTTCTTTTTCCCTTTCCCTGGTATCTTTTGCCTCTTCCTCTGCCATGTACCAACACATCAGATTCTTCCATTCCTTCAACTTGCACAGAGCCATCTACTGCCTTGTTCATATCTTCAAACGATATGCTCTTCCAACCGCTGGTCACTATTTCCCCAGATGAAACTGAAGTATCATGAGAAGACAGACCAGAGCATGATCTACTCCTTCTATTCACATAGGTGTCATGCCCCCTTCTGCCTTTTAGTTGCCAGGAAAAAATAATTCCACTCTCATAGTCATTAATGTCCCTTGCAAGCTTTATTTTCTTCTTTTCAATTACCTCCGATTCCACTTTCGCTACCCGTTCTTTTACATCTCTCCTCATCCTTGCAAAAGAGACATCCGATGTCTCTGATAGCAACGCCTCCTGCAATTGCACAATGGAACTCCGTGCCTTCTCCTGTGCATGAATATTTCTTTGTATTCGAATTTTCAACCAGTTGATGGTACAAAGCAATGATACAGATTTCCACTCTTCTAATAGATCATTTTCTTCCTCAGAAAACTCAAATGCTGGCAAATGGTCAACCCACAGCCCTCTGGGTGTAATATTTAACTCCACATACTTCTGTAATAATCTTATATCATAAAACAGTGAGACTTCTTTTTCAGAAGTTTCTCCTTTTCAGAAGTTTCTCCAGCTGATCATACCTCTCCATCCATCCGACTGTCATTACCCATGGAGTAAAGGATCACTAGATGCAATTTTGTCTTCTCTTTTCTTCCACAACTCAGCACACTGGAACCTTTTCACCTTTGCTTGGGTTTTACAAACCCCAGGAATCACTGCTGCTCCTGCCAAAGGCATAATTAAGTACACACAGCACAAAGCACAAAGTGTACCATAAAATTTTCAAAAAAAAAATCAGGATCCAGGCAAATAGCTGCACCTTCTTTTATTACACACGTCTTCTTCTTCTGGTACCTCGGCTAAAAAGCCTTCAAGGAATAAAATCTTACATTACTGCAGCCTTTTTAAATCCCATCAATTTCATATGCAAATACATCTATTCACCAAATAATTAATTTCTAAGAATCAACACCCAAGCTTAAAGGCATAGTTCCTTTAGGAAAAGTGAAGACTATAACATTGTAGAAAAATACATATATCTCAACAAGTTTGCCCTAAACCACATATTGAATACATAATCATAAACATTCTTTACTTTAAATCTGTATTAAATACTATGATATTGTTAAGGCAAGGTTATGTCTAAGATGACCTGCAAGTATTCCTGGAGAACACGTAGACTTCAGCTTAATGGTGGGTGGTGGATTTATAGTGGCAGATGGTTTGTATATTTGTTTATTTATTTATTTATTGTTTTGTACTTGCCTGGCTGCTACATGGTTTGGTCACCTTTAGGTTGTTGGGGGTGGTTTTCTTGTGGGCTTGGGTGGGACTTTGAAGGTGTGGACAATTTTGTTCTTTGTGTTTTTTTTTTAAGTGAAGTAAAATATTGTGGGGCCTCTGAATACCCTAAGTTTTACAGGGAAGAAGTATATGCTGGTGGTAGTAGATTATGTTACTAGATACCTTGAGGCTGTGGCTCTGTCCCCCATTGAGAAAAAGAAGGTGGAAAATGCTTTGTTAGAGATTTTCAGCAGGGTAGGTTTCCCAAGAGAAATACTGACTGACAGAGGTGCCAATTTCTTGTCAGACCTGTTGGCTTGTCTGTGGAAGCACTCTGAGGTGACGCACCTAAAAAACACCCCTATTATCCCCAGACTAATGGTCTTGTGGAGAGGTTAAACTCTACTTTGCAGACCAGTTTAAGAGAGAGAGAGGGGCAAATCTCTGTCCCATCTGCTGTTTGCATCCAAAGTACCACCCCAGGAATCCACAGGTTTTTCACCCTTTGAGTTGCTGTATGGACAAAGGGTGAAGGGGTCCTTTAGATTTGATTGTGATGAGTGGGAGAGTGAATGTGAATTGCACAAGGAGTCTGTTGTAGCATATGTCCTAAACCTCAGGACAAGGCTTAGGGAACCCATGGGCTTGGACCTGGAAAAACTGGCCGGAGTTCAACAGCAGAAAAAGGTCTAGTATGACAGGAATGCTTTGTCCAGAAAGTATTCTGGGGACAACAGGTTATGGTTTTCATTCCTGTCTGACACAATAAGCTGCAGGCAGTTTGGGAGGGATCCTCCGGTGTCAGTGGTGAGAATTCAGACTCATTGATAACTAGCCTAGAGGGGGGATTATCAAAGTATGGAAGAGGAGATGTTCTAGGATTCCTTGTTTTCCTATCCTGCCCCCCATCTACTGATGTATGGAGTGAGTGATGACTTACACTGCTCTTGGTAAGCCTGGTTGTTGTTTAGTGAGCGGTATAGTAACCCTAATGTTAATTTGTTTGGACATTTTGAGGTGAGTGTTCTGCCATGCTGTCATATTGGTTACTGAATGCTTTGTTAAGTAAATTATTGATTGTTTCAACGTGACAACATTCTGAATTATGTCTACCTTATCTCTGATTTTACAATAAAATCTTATTATAATGGCTGTGTTGACATATTTATTGTGCTGGGCATTGGGATCAGGAGAAAACACATGACACACTATTTATACGTTTATTTATTTATTTATTTTACAAGACACAAATAATTTCTAAACAAATACTAAAAATGTTTGTAACAACTCCATACATTTCAGTCTTTTTAACTTGAAATCTATGGATGCACTATGAAGTAGCACTTTTAAGCTCTTTTAAAATCCAATAAACAAAATGGCAACAAGATACAGACTATTCAACCAGACGCCTTGTGGAATAATTGCATATAGTACGTCCATAGACTTCAGAATTTGTTATTTGCAATTTGTATGAGTTAACTGGGGTATAGTACTGATTTCCATGGACCTTTTTCATACTCAGGAGTGCTATTTGATTAAGTAATTTGTTCAGATACAAGCAGTGGAGGCTGAAGGAATCAAACCCTGGAACTTAGAACACAGGAAATAGCTTGTTAATAACTCCTTAATCTGTTGAGTCAGCTGACAGGCATGGCTTCATCAGTGTGCTTACCAGATATGTTTGCACCAAATCAAAAATGTTTGACCATTTTCAAACTTAAATGATGTTATATCTGTAAATCCAGTAGCTGCAAAGCAAACTTACTACATCTACTAAAACTGTTACAATGTTTCCAACAATATATGATACACTTTTGCAAAGTGCAATAGTTCACTTGTTCACACGCCAAGATTAGATGGAATAAATGCAATTCACACTATACTTGCTTGTCTACCAAAAAAACACTCAGAATCCATTGTTAAAGTAGATAACTCTCCCGAGCAAATGGAGTGACAATTTCATTAGTGGATGCGAACATCCTGAACCATGAGTGGGATCTGTAAGAATCACTGCTATTTGGTCAGCAAACTCATAGCTCAGATTCAATCAATGTTCATCACAATTTATTTTACAGAATAAACAATTTTCAGTTTATGGATCATTTTTCAGAATTGCTGGCCAGTGTTGTTGTTGCCTCACAACAAGAGGTTCTCGGCTGGAGTGCGGGGAGTGCCTTCTGTGTGGAGTCTGCATGTCCTCCCCATGGTTGTGTGGGCATTTGAAAGACATGCATAAATGGGTGTGCCTTCGTTGAAGGTTGAACATCGATCTGGCACCTTGGCGTTTGTGAAAATCTACTGCCAATCATTAGCAGACCTGAGTTCTGCTGTGGTGACCCCTAACCGGGAAAAGCCGAAAGACAACAACAACTCTGGCAATACTCCAGCTCTAGCATGCAACATATTACAAGCACCAGTGATCCCAAATATGTACTCAAAGCTTACCATGATCTAAAATGATTAGTCAATGAAACACTAACTTGTAACTACTCAAAGTTAAATATTGATCTAAGTAATAACGTATTACCAAGAATAAAAACACTAAAATATTTTATTATAACTCTCAAACTTTTCATCCTAAGAACTCTATTATGCTAGGATATTTTAAATTTACTAGCTTGATTCAGTTAAAGGAGCTCTGAGCAGGCTCTTTCTCTATATATCATTTACTTAGGTCATAGCATGGGCCACCAGACCAAACTTCTGTCCATCAAGTAACTCTCCCTTTAGAATCACTTCTATAAACAGACCACGGATCTGAAAGAATCATTCATTCAGCGCTGTTTCAACCTAGACTTTCAAGACACTCAGATCCTTCTTAGTACCGGTCATTAGAAGGTAAATAATTCCTAATTCAATGGAAATTTAATTATTTTTGAGGCTAAATTTCTGAGACTGGGATGGCAATGATATAGAAAATGTTAATATAAACACTTACCTATTTCAAGAAATCTGATTACATGGCCACTATTAGTTATGCCTTAAAATATTAAAGAGAATTTGGAATAAATGAAAAATGTGGCTACAACACACTTCATTCAAAACTTAGTGAAAGGCATTCTATTTACAGAAGTTGGAAGGAAGTGTATTACAGCAGCAATTGTGAATTCTAGCAAAACCTTAGTAATGGTTGCTGAATACCTACAAATGCAAATCTAGGCCCCTTCAGCCAACCAATGTTTTATAAATGTGTATGCCCAACAAAAATGATTACAAGGATAGGGAGTCAAAAACAAAACAACTGTGAAATTAAATTAAATCAGATAGGCTAAATGCAGTTACCTTTCCAGCTGCCATTTCACTATCAGTTATGAACCCTTCTGGTTATGTGTGCCAGCATTCTACTTCAGAGCAGTTAATCATCAGTCTTTACTTAGGAATGTCATGTAAATAGTGAGAAAAGCGGATTCCTTAGCAGACCTATATACCCAAGTTTGCTGAAAATGGCAGCGCCAATAATATCTATATTAATGCAACTGTAAATACACCATTTAAGCATTTTATAGTTGTTACCCAAATAAAAATTAACAATTCATAGTATTCATTTAACTAAAGGGGGATCTATAATGTTAAGCCACTTGTTAAAATCTTGGAAAACATCAAGTATGTAATTCCAAGAATGTGTAGAGAAAAGGAATCTACTCATATATTTCTAAAACATACTTAGAAAGGGGTAACGTACAGTCTGTCATAGAAAAAGTTAATGGCATTCCGTAGGAAAACATGGATAATGGCTTATTAATAGGAAGCACATCTGTTATCTGAATGCACATACCTCTCAACTCTCCACACTTTTACAGAATGTACGGATTTTTGCCTCATATTTTCATCTGTTCCTCATAAAATCTATGTTTTTTTGTGAAATCACTGATGTTGAAGTTAGCAAGTAATAACAGACATTTCATTTTCAGACTTCTTATTGTTCAGAAAATACATGCTAAAGCAAAATGTATTATTCTAGCTACTCCATAACTTTTTACAAGCAATATTTAAATATTGTCCATATTTGTGTCCCTCTGTAATCCAATTATTTTTGACTTTGTTGAGATTTCTTGTGTTAAGAGGTTGAAGCACTGCCCCCTCACACTGTGCCATAAAGCAGTCTTCTTTGAAATAAAATTGAAACCAGAGATCCCTTCCACCCATGGTCCCTTTAGAAATTTCTTTAAGACAAACTACTTTCTCCGAAGTGAAAGACTGGCAAGCTTTAAATCACAACCAAACTCAATCAATTCCACTGAATATGCAAAAAAATACACCATCACACTATACCACCATGTAAACGGCTGTATAAATACAGCTGTATGCCATAGAAACAAGTGGACTGCAAACCCCAGAAATAAACCAACTTGGTGGAACCATAATATCAACAAGCTTTATAATAAAAGGAAACATATTTTGATCAAAAGTAAGAAAAATAGTTGACTGACAATGATTGGGTAGATTATAAGTTATATATGAGTTTTTTTTTTTTCCAGGGATATCTTTGGTGAGGGTTATATAGAGATAAATGGGTGGTGGGGTGGGAGTTTGTTAGGGAGGGGGGTTAAAATTATGAAGGAAGATAGGTTTGTTTAGTTGGAAAGGGAAGGATTAAGTTGTTAAGGGAAACTTAGAGGAAGTGAAGTAGATGTAGAGTGGGACATGCGTGTTTTATAGGAGTGTAACTGGGGGTGGAACCATATTTTGCCATGATCTTAAGTAAGTAAACACAGCACAAAGTGCACCATAACATTTTCAAAAAAAAAAACAAATGAGGAACCAGGCGAATAGCTGTACCTTCTTTTATTACACACTTCTTCTTCTGGTACCTCGGCTAAAAAGCCTTCAAGGAATGAAATCTTACATTACTGCAGCCTTTTTAAATCCCATCAATTTCATATGCAAATAAAACCTTCTCTAACACCCTCAAACAAATTAACTGGAACACTCTAAAAACACTCCCTCTAGATAAGGCCGTTGATTATTTATATTCCACCTTCTTAAATTTACTTAATACCCAAGCCCCTCCACGATCTATACGAGTCAAACCCTACTCCGCACCATGGCTAACCAAGGAAACCAAAAAACTTATGCAACAACAAAATAAATGCTGGAAAAGTTTCTCAGCACAATAAACATCCTGAAACCCTCCTTAAATATAAGCAACTCTGCAACCTTACCAAAAGACATATAATCAAGGATAAACAATCACACTATATGAAACTCTAAACCAACCACTCCAAAAACCCCAAACAATTCTAGAACTCCATAAACTCACTCCTTCACCCAGGCACCAAAACAACCCTTGCCCAGATACTACTAAGACTGATCCAGAAATTGCCACTCTCTTCAACTCCTTCTTTATTAACTCTATAGCTGAACTAAGTCCTTCCCAAATACCCCACCCACACAAGTTAGTCACTCTTCCCCAGCTTCTCAACCTAACCTCCCCCCTACCTTTGAACTTAAACCAATTTCAACCTCCTACAAAGAAACATTCCTCAACAAGCTAAAACCATGCTCCAATGCCCCAGATAGCATTTCCTCTAAATTCTTAAAAATTGCTGCAGATGGCATCGCCCTCCCATTTTAGCATCTTAATCAATAAATCCAAACAAGAATCTTATGTTCCCAATCTCTGGTGTCCTGCCTTTATACATCCTCTCCACAAAGGCAGCAAAAATAATAATACCTCAAACTTTCGCCCCATAGCCATCCTCTCCCCAATATCAAAAATATTGGCAAAATGTGTTCACACCCAACTAATGCCCTTCCTAACCACAAACCATCTAATCTCTCAAACCCAACATGGCTTCCGCCCTGGCCATAGTGCTATTACTGCTCTTCTCTCATTTTTAGATATAGTTAACCACGCCCGCGACTCTGGAAAAATAATTTCTACAGTTTTATTAGACCTCTCCAAGGCTTTCGACACTATCTCCCATACCCATCTTCTCTAACAATTTCCTGTCCTGGTTTTAAAGCTACCTATCTGATAGATCTCAAGCTATAAAATAGAAGAAAGGCACCTCAGACTTCCTTCCCACTCTTACTGGAGTTCCCCAAGGATCTATTCTTGACTCAACGCTGTTTAACATCTTTGTCAATGATTTCCACTCGGCTATCCCAAATACAAAAATAGTACAATATGCTGATGACTCCACTTTAATCTGTTGTGCCACCAACCTCCTAGAGCTTCAATCATACACACAAATGCCTTCTCGGCCACTGAGGACTGGATGCTGCAAAACCATCTATCTCTAAACACTAACAAATCCAAAATACTACTCTTCACTCCCTCACAATCCTCTCCACTTGATAAAAATTATTTCCAAATTAGAAGTCACAACAATTCTACTATAGAAATCGTTCCCTATGCCAAACTACTTGGGGTCACCATAGATCAGCACCTAAAATTTGACATGCATATTCAACTAAACATCAAGAAAATGCATCACAAACTTGGCCTGCTATACAGAAACATCCACTATCTCACTCCTCGTACTAGACAAACCCTTGCCTCTACATACCTTCCCCCCTCTCTGTTGTATGGTGTGCCTATTCTAACTAACCTATCTGCCTCCATCTCTTCCAAAATGGAAAGTTGTTACAATAAAATCTCCAAATTTGCCATAAAAGCCAAACACTCCTCCCACCATTGCTCTGCCCTCCACTTACTTAACTGGCTAAAACTTCCCAACCATCTCGACTACCTTCAACTTACTACTGTCCATAGGCTATTATTTAACTATATGCCCTGCTCTCTCCAACATCCTACAACCTTACACCCCTAACAGGCCACTTAGATCTTCCCACCTAAACTTTATCACAGTCTACAAACCAATCCACCCTGCCGGAAGGCACCTCCTGTCCTTCTCACTAGTCAAAAAATGGAACTCTCTCCCTCCTTCTCTACGTACTATTGACAATATTGTCAACTTCAAATCACATCTTCATTGCTACTTTTTCTCTAACTGGAAGTGCAATTGCACCTTACCCACCTAGCCTTCTTCTCTCCACATTCTAAATCGTATTTTCCCAACTTCCCCTTTGCCTACTACTTAATTCCTACAGAAATGACTCACTCTTCAGTGTTATCTCACGTATATTTTGTATATATTGGACATAGTTTGCTCCCCCTGTTCTCCTTTCTCTATCACTTGTTCCTGTTCTGCCATAACTACCCAAACAAGACACATTTTCTATACAACCACTGGAATTTTTTCCTCTCAACATATGACTTATATGCAAAGTTACCAATGTACCAGTTCATGTCTCTGATTTTATAATGTATCTGCACCCTCAATATTAACTGTAACTTGCTTATCTTATGTATTTGCATCTTGAAGGGTACTTTACTCTGAAAATTTAATGTCTACTATGTAATGTGGAGCTTTGCCAATTTACCAGTTCATGTCTCTGATTTTTAATGTATCTACAGCCTCTATATTAACTGTATTTTGCTTATCTTATCTATCTGCATCCTGAATTGTTACTTTAATCTGAAAATCTAATGCTTATTATGTAATGTTGGAGCTTTTCTCCCAGGGCCTCCACTGAAAATGGGCTCCTGAGACGAGTGGACCCCCCCGGTCATCAAACTGAAATAAATAAATAAATCTATTCACCAAATAATTAATTACTAAGAATAAACACCCAAGCTTAAAGGCATAGTTTTTTAAGAAAAGTGAAGACTATAACATTGTAAAAAAATACATGTATCTCAACAAGTTTGCCCTAAACCACATATTGAATACATAATTATAAACATTCTTTACTTTAAATCTGTATTAAATACTATTTAATTTAATATATATAACAGTCTTACCACTTAATTTATCTATTGGCATTTCTGATTTCACATAAACATTTCAACCACACATCATGTACAGGTTCCCTATTGCGCCATCACAGATGCAGGGTGTTGAATCCATCTTTGTCGAACAGTAAAGCTTGAAAAGGCAAAATAGCGAAGTGGCGTTTCAGTGAATTCTTTCCCTGGGAAAGAATTTGTTTGCCCGCTTTCGCCACTTTGCCTTTTTAGCATAGTAGTGCAGTCTCAGAGTTGGTATATTTAAGTATGGGGGTGTGGGGGACACAGCCCCCCACATCGGGATTGTGGGGGCGAAGCCCCCCATGTTAAGTAATGTTTTACAGTTTTTTTTTTTTGTTTTGGAACATCAAGTGTTTTCCATTGGAAAAAAATCCCTGTTTTGAAGTTTCAGCATTGTAGGCTTTCGCTTACATGGGGTCGATTATATGTCGTTTGCTCTTCTGAGCGTGCGATATGATAATATAGGCCCTCATGTACATACATAAAAATGAACATCTAAATATCAAATAAACTAATAACCTAAAATAAATTATATATATTAAATTCATTAAACATCCTAATTTAATTCGAAATTCAAACCATGTGGATGTAAAGTTCCTAAATTAATAATAAGTTTTGCTTCCAACTTTAATAATCTACGAATAAATCCCCCCCCCCCCATATTACTAACTCCAAAAGGACTAGCCAGAACACTGAAGAAAAAATTCCCTTCATTGACAGAACAAAAATGTTAGGCCACTGGGCTCTCTAATCTTGAATTCCTAACATCACCCATGTGTTCCAATATCCTCAACTTTACCTTCCTTTTCGTTTGCCCAATATACCACATTTTTGGTGAACAACCGCACCCAATGATATAAATGACTCCACAAGAGTCGCATTTAAATTCATTTTAAATCCAAAATGTCTTTCCATTAATAACAGATCCATCCAAATTCCTAATCCTGTTACATATTTTACACCTTCTACAAGGAAAGGCCCCCAATGTTTTCCCCACCGTGTTCTTTGCCCTTTGATTCAACAATTTCCTTAAATTGCTTAATCTACTATATGAGAAGGTAACTTTATTGTGAAACAGTCTCCCTTCTACCTCATCTCTGTAAATTACTGGCCATAATTTATTTACCAATTCCCTTATGGTATCAGAGAAGGGAGAAAATTTTGTTACATAAAACATAGCCTCCTTTTCCTCCAATTCTTTAACATGATGTTCATTCCAACCCCTGGAACCTCTTCAACAACATTTTTTACTTGGCATACCTCTGACCTTATCCATTCCTTCTTGAATGTTTCTATCCTTATAACCCCTCTTCAACAACTTATTCTTTACCTTGGCAAATTTACTTTCCAATACTTGCGTGTCAGATGTAATGGTATAGGTGCGCTTAAATTCCCCATAAGGTAAAGATTTAATCAAATGCATTGGGTGAGAATGGCTAGCCTCTAAAAAAAATATTGGCAGCTGCTGTTTTATGAAAGGGACTATATTGGAGCTTCCCATCATTGTCTACATAAAACCTTACATCAAGAAACTGCATGTTTTTTCCACTGGTTCAGTATGTAAATTCCAAAACAAAGAAACTTAACCATGAAGTTCCTAAATCCCCCCTGATCTCCCCTATACACAAATATTAAATTGTCAATAAAACATTTGAACATAATCACATTGTACTTACAAAAGCATGTGGGATAGACAAACATATTTTCAAATAATGCCATAAATAATATAGCATAAGAGGGGGCAGAAGCTGCCCCTATTGCCACCCCCCAGCTGCAAATAAAACATCTGCTCAAAGACAAAATAGTGTGTAAGGGCAAATTCTAACAACTGACAAATGTAAGTAGTTCATGCCCCATCATTTTCACAATTGCCTCTAAGCCCTTTTCTATTCTAATATTTGTGTAAAGTGATTTTACATCCACATGAGCAAAATGAAAATCAGAATTCCATTGAATCTCACTTATATACTCCAAATCTTGTGCAGTATTTTTAACATATGACTGAACCTTAGGGAGGAACAACTTGAGTTGAGAGTCCAAAAAGATGCCAATGTTCTGCAAAAATGCTCCCACACATGAAAATTTTCATCTCCCACGTGGTTTAGTAAGTGATTTATGTAACTTAGGAATTGCAAAAAAACGTCATCTCTTAGACTTTTTCTAAACAATTTTTTAACATCAGATTGGCTAAAAAAAAAAAAACCTTTCTCCTCTCTCCAACAACTCAAGTAAGCACTCGCTGAACATACTTATTGGGTTAGATTGCAATTTCTTGTAAACTTTTTCATCTGACAATAAGTCCAACAGGATACCATTGTAATCTTCCCTTGACATTATCGCCCAATTACCCCCCTTGTCTGCCTGTGTGAAAACATATTGTTCAGTCAAACTACATAGCTGCTTAATGCTATCCATTGTGCTTTACTTAAATTCCACATTTTGATTTTGAAACAAAACGCTTATAAGCAACTCCCACTTGTTTACAAAACACAGTTTCAAACATATTAACTGGTCTAGACATTTTAGGGGGTAAAAACGAACTTACAAAGGGAACGTTTGGAACAGTCAATTTGCCATACCCACTCGCAAAATTCACATTACATTCATTTAAAAGGTCAGAGTAATTACTAATATCCAAGTTCAAAATGTTATCAATGTCCACAACAAGGTTGTCTTATACTGACATGTTCAATAGCGAATCATCCAAAAGTTCATCACAATCCAATTCTGCTTCATTACTACTTTGCCCCTTATTGGAGAAAAAAACTTTCAAATGCAGTTTCCTGCAAAACAATTTAACCTCCCCCAATAAGTCCGCTAAAGTTGATAAATGTGTGGAGACAAACTTAGTGCCCTTTGATAAGACACATGCAGCTTCTTCTGATAACAATAAATCTGACAAATTCACTATGTTAAAGTCATTACATAAAGACTGCTCAGGGAAAGTAAAGTTTGTATGTTTTTCACATACCTTTCTCTGTTCGTTAGAACAGTCTAATTTCTTTTTCCCTTTCCCTGGTATCTTTTGCCTCTTCCTCTGCCATGTACCGACACATCAGATTCTTCCATTCCTTCAACTTGCACAGAGCCATCTACTGCCTTGTTCATATCTTCAAACGATACGCTCTTCCAACTGTTGGTCACTATTTCCCCAGATGAAACTGAAGTATCATGAGAAGACAGACCAGAGCGTGATCTATTCATTCTATTCACATAGTTGTCATGCCCCCTTCTGCCTTTTTGTTGCCAGGAAAAAATAATTCCACTCTCATAGTCATTAATGTCCCTTGCAAGCTTTCTTTTCTTCTTTTCAGTTACCTCCGATTCCACATTCACTTCCCGTTCTTTTACATCTCTCCTCTTGCTTGCAAAAGAGACATCCGACGTCTCCGATAGCAATGCCTCCTGCAATTGCACAATGGAACTCCATGCCTTCTCCTGTGCACAATTATTTCTTTGTATTAGAATTTTCAACCAGTTGATGGTACAAAGCAATGATACAGACTTCCACTCTTCTAATAGATCATTTTCTTCCTTAGAAAACTCAAATGCTGGCAAATGGTCAACCCTCAGCCCTCTGGGTGTAATATTTAACTCCGCATACTTCTGTAACAGTCTTATATTATAAAACAGTAAGACTTCTTTTTCAGAAGTTTCTCCAGCTGATCATACCTCTCCTCCATCCGACTGTCATTAACCATGGAGTAAAGGATCACTAGATGCAATTTTGTCTTCTCTTTTCTTCCACAACTCAGCACACTGGAATCTTTCCACCTCTGCTTAAGTTTTAAAAAACCGAGGAATCACTGCTGCTCCTACCAAAGACATAATTAAGTACACACAGCACAAAGCACAAAGTGCACTATAAAATTTTCAAAAAACAAATCAGGATCCAGGAGAATAGCTGCACCTTCTTTTATTACACACTTCTTCTTCTTCTGGTACCTCAGCTAAAAAGCCTTCAAGGAATAAAATCTTACATTACTGCAGCCTTTTTAAATCCCATCAATTTCATATGCAAATACATCTATTCACCAAATAATTAATTACTAAGAATCAACACCCAAGCTTAAAGGCATAGTTCCTTTAGGAAAAGTGAAGGCTATAACATTGTAGAAAAATACATATATCTCAACAAGTTTACCCTAAACCACATATTGAATATATAATCATAAACATTCTTTACTTTAAATCTGTATTAAATACTATGATACTGTTAAGGCAAGGTTACATCTAAGATGACCTGTAGGTATTCCTGGAGAACAGGTAGACTTCAGCTTAATGGTGGGTGGTGGTTTTATGGTGGCAGATGGTTTATATATTTGTTTATTTATTTATTTATTGTTTTCTACTTGCATGGCTGCTACATAGTTTGGTCACCATTAGCTTGTTGAGGGTGCTTTTTTTGTGGTTTTGGGTGGGACTTTGAAGGTGTGGGCAATTTTGTTCTTTGTGTTTTTTTTTTAAGTGAAGTAAAATAATCAACTCTCCTTTAGAGAAGAAACAAGGTTTAAAGAAAAACAGTAAAAATATAAAAACCCACTCAAGCCACCATGGCATAAAACTGTTAAACTTTAATATAAAACAAAAATGCAGGAGGATAAGTTCTTTCAAGCAAGAATGTTCTTCTTCAGATCCATGTCTTAAAATTTTTTGAATTTAACTAAACAGACAAACCCAACCAATCAGAATCAAATATTCGGCCTATGCCTCCTCAAAGCTGGTTTTAAAGGCAAAACACCATTCAATCCAGGGAGCCGATCTGCTTGCAAGATGGCTATCAACTTAAGTTCACTAAATTCATTATCCTGGTGCAAATCTTCTCCTCTTTTATTCTCTTTCTGTATATAAAGCACCATAAATTTAAAGGAGTGCATAGGATGTAATACAATATGTTGTGCTAGGGTATTATGTTTATCTTTATTCCAAATATGTCTTATATGCTGTAAGACTCTTTCTTTAAACATCTGATTGGTCTTCCCTACATAAAACAAAACAAATTTCAGGCACTTAGCAAAGTAGATGAGATTTTTAGTTCTACGATTCGCATATAGATTAGGTTTATATTCCACTTTTGTAACTGGATGTTGGAAGAAATTCAAAGAATCAATATATTGACATCCTTTGCAATACCCACAGGGAAAGGAACCTTTCCTAATGAGATTCTTTTTCTGTTGTAACCCTTTACTAGGATATACAGTATTTTCTTTTCTTATATAGCTATTCACTGTACTTGAGGCTAAACAAGAAGTACCATTATTTTCCATCGACTTTTTGAACCATGGCTTAGCCCTAGTTGAACGAACTCTTGAACATTCTTTGACTGCATCCTCTACTTCTTTGGGCTTATATCCCTTTGACATAAAATGGCTGCTCATTTCCTTTATTTGCTGTTCTTATATAGTATCACTAGTACAAAGTCTGGAAACTCTCATCATCTGTCCTTTTACAACATTCGAGTAGAAATGTAACGATGCATATTATCCCTTTTTAGAAGCATATTTCTCCAATATTCCTTTCTATAAATTCTTGTCTGGAAGTTACCGTGTTCATCTTTACACAAATTAACATCCAAAAAAATCTATCTCTTGAAATTATTTTTTCATAGTAAAGGTCATAAACTTGGTACTCCTTTCTACATACTGTAGATTTTGTTGGTGACCTTTTCTTTATTTGGGATGGTTCACTACTAGATTTGAATGAATTTATTGAATATCTATGGACTACTACATCTTTTTTAAAATTTAAAAAGAATACTGAATATCAAAATACTGATTTTCTAGATATTACCATAAAGAAAAATCTAAAAGGCCAGTTAGATACCATGTTATATAAAAAACAGTTTAAGAAATGCACCTATCTAGAGACAGCATGCACCCCTGTTTATATGTTTGATGATAATATCCTAAATCAAATGGTAAGGGTCAGTAAATTAAATACACAGGATGAAGTTTTAGAAGAACAGCTGAATCAGATGGTTAATGACTTCCATGTTCGAGGCTATTATAAACAAAAAGCTACGAATACTAAGAGCAGGGTGTTAAAACAAAGAGAATCTCATTACTATCCAGTTTTCTCGAAAAGACAACAGAAAAGAAAATGATGATAAAAACAATAAAATAAATAAGAATAAAAAAGTGGAGATATATTCTAACATATGATGAGAATACTGCCATTATTAAGGAAATTATTAAAAAACACTGGCCACTTTTATCACGGGTTCCAGAACTGTGGGACGTTTACTTGGAAAACCCTTTATTCACTTATACGAGAAGCGCCACCCTAAAAAATAAGTTACGCTATAAAGAACAAAACATATATAATCATCAGCACTTGAATAAAGTAGGAACTTTTAAATGTCATCATTGCATTTTTTATAAATATATTTTTATGGATACCAGCTTTACTGACCCAGTCAGGAACACTACATTTAACATCCGTGCACATGGGAGTCGTCGTACAAAAAATCTTGTCTATATGGCAAAGTGTGCAAAATGTGTTTCATCTCAAATAAAAAGAAAAGTCACAACAGATACACTCTATAAACATACATCAGAAACAGATGAATCGCATAATTTAACATTTTGTATTACAGAGAATATACATGAGTCTCTAAGAGGTGGTGATATATTAAATGCAGCAGAAAGATGTGAGAATAAATTAATTCTCTATTTTAGGGCATAATTTCCACCTGGCTTAAGTGGAGTTTTCTCCCTAAACCCTGAACTTAAATATTTCCATACTCGTATTAAATGATTTTTATTTATTATTTTTTAGATATGTATATGTATTATTTTTGATAATTAATATACATTTAATGCATTTTATGTTTAAAAGTATAATCTTTTAATGTATGTGTTAATTGGAATGTTAATTGATGTGTTAGTAGGTTCTATTTAAACTGTTCACAACTAGAGTGTAACTGATACCTTAGGAAGTAGATTTATTTTCTGTGAAAGTACATTGTGCTATGTGTACAAGCATATATTTAACTACAGAATTGTATGTACTGTTTCATAGTTCTGGTACAGCTTCCTTTGCATTGTTGAAGTTTATCTCTGTTGCTATACGATTTGCTGGCAGGTTATTTGTTTTTGCATCTTTATATGTAGGGTCAGATTTTGGCATATGGCTGCGTGATTGGTTAGTTATGCAGGCTTTGGGGCAAGGGACAGTACATTTTTTCTGACCCTTCACATTCCATCCTTAGTTAAGGAGAAGATATGGAAGGGGGATTATGTGAATGTCTTTGAATGAACTGATGCAGAAGGGGTGCAGTGATTGATGGAATCAGAGATGGCTAATGGCAAGGACATTTTAGCAGCACTGGGAAAGAGGCTACAACTTAGGATGTGGGACAATTGGGTTGAAGGCTTTGAATACTATATGGCAGTTTGGCTGGAAAAGGACTTCCTTGGCTTTGCTGCTTTTGGCTTACTTCCTTATGATTTGGAATGCTCAGTATTTTGCAGCCAGGGACCACTTGGTTATGGTATGACCAGTAGTTTCTGAAGCAGAAAACATTTGATCACACTTTCTGCTGGGAAATTAGACATCCAGACATACAGCTACCTACTATGATAGAGAGTTTTGGGGCAGCTAGCAGAGTGGGAAAGGGGGATAAGGGGGGTATGTTGTGCCTTTAATTTAGGATGGTGCTCACTGGTAGGATGTAAGCTCTTGCATGCTTGTTCAATGTGTGCTTGGAGCCATCCTGCTGTGCAGTGTGGTCAATGGGAGGCAAATATGGTGACTCTGGCTTAATTTTTAAGTGATGGGCGTGTTTTTCCTTTTCAGGAGTTTTAGAATCTCTGAAGTAGGGGGAATTTCCTAGGAATACAAGGGGTGTCTCCTTTCAGGGGGTAAGGGGTTGCTGGGGGGGGGGCGCATTAATTGCAGTCTATGCTCCATCAGTTTCCTGATTCTTCTCATAAGGAGGGAATAATTGAGGATTTTCTTTGGGGTCTTCTATTAAATCAAGGGTGGTGGTGGATGAGGTAGTCTGTAAAGAATTTGCACTCTATATGGGGGAATGAAGATGTCTTGGAAGGTTTGGTAGAGAAGGACCGACAGGTGGGTATATTATTGGGACCTTTTGATAACCCTCCCTTTGAGAGTTTTAAGGTTTCACCATTGGGTTTGGTTCCTAAGAAGTGGCTAGGTGGATACTGAATCTGACTTTTCCTGGTACGGGAGAAGGAATGGCCAGCATTAGGCATGGTAGTAGGGAACAAATTTTACTTTGATAAGGCTATGCCAATGGGATGCTTGGTAGCTTACATGACTTTTTGAGAAATTAAGCATGGTACTGTATTGGGTTTGGCAGCAATGGATAGATGCACAGAGGGCAGTGCATTACTTGTATGATTTCTTGATAGTAGGTGAAGGGTCTGAGGGAGTGTTTGAAGGTTTGTGAGAGGTTTTAGGGATGTGTGATGAGTTGGGGTCCCATTTGTTAGGTAGAAGTTGGAAGGTCCAGTTAAGGCAATGGATTTCTTAGGATTACTGGTGGATGCTGATTGGGGAATGTTTTGCTGGCTGGCAGACAAGACAGCCCATTTTAAGGAGATGACTGGTTGGATGGTATCCAAAGACAAGGTGTCAATTCGGGAGGTTATTGATCTTTTGGGGCTTCTGAAATTTGCAAGTCAGATGGTTTATGCGGGGCATACCTTTTGGACGTCAGTGGCCTTTTTGTTAAAATGATGAAAGAGCAAAGATCAGTGGTCTGAGTTAACAATTTGGTGCTGGCTGATATAGCACTTTGGTTGTCCTTCTTGAAGCAGTTCAATGGATTTCTTTTTGGCAGACAAACTAGGTTGTTCAAGAGGAACTGCAATTGTTTATGGATGCAGACGTGGGTATCAGAATGGGTGGGCTTTTTGGAGGAGAATGGTTCACTGGCTGGTGGATTGTAAGGATAAGTGGAAAAGGGATGTTACATTTTTGGAGTAAATGCTAGTTTGGATTACATCAGTACTTTGGCATGACTGATTGAGGGGAGATAATTTTTAATTTGAATAATATGATGGTGGTGCGAGTTTTGCAAGAAAACACAGCAAGATCTGTTTGTCTCAATTTCAGTTTTCCAGTTTCTGACAGTTGGCCCCCGGGGCAGTGGAAAAGCCAATGGTTTTACCAGATGAGGTGTGGCATCTTGGGTTGAAGTAACCAGGAGTTTGGTGCAACAGTCTTGGGAGCCATCTACTAGGAAAGGTAGGTATTATGTGACTGAGAAATTTATTTTTCAGTAGCCTGAGAATGGAGTGAGGTTGGAGGATCTCTTATTGTGATATTTGTCTCAGGCTTGGGAGCAGGGCAAGGCAGTGCAATCTATTAAGGTGAATTTGGCAGTGATTAGTATATTAGCTCAGGTTACTGGTTTTCATGATTTTACAAAGCTAGGGTTGGTGAGTTATATGTTGAGAGGATGGGGTAGTGTGGCTGGAGTGCATACTGATAGACGTTAGCCATTGATGAGACAGGTTGAGAGGTTTATTGAAGTGTTTAGCTTTAGAGGTGGGTGAGCCAATGGGTTATGTTTTGTGGGTTATTTTGTGTTTATGGATCTGTTCTGGGCATTTCAGATGTCAGAGCTGTTAGGGTCATTAGTTTTGAGAGATGTTATGGTTCTTCTAGGGCAGTGCACATTTGGTTACATAGGTCTAAAATGGATCATTTAACTAAGGGGATGCAGATAGTTCTTGTGAAAGATGGGAGTGAGAGGCTTTGTCCAGCGGGTTGGATTGATACAGACTCATGTAGGAGCCCTCAGAAATTGTTTTTTTGGTCAATAGGGGGGTAAGATGGCAATGAGCAATCAGTTTATACATGCAGTAAGAAGGGAATTGTGTTGTATGGGTTTTCCAGATGAGAAGTTTTATACATATTATTTTCCTTTTCATAGGGCTTTGGATTTGGCAAGGAAAGGCAGATCCATTGAGGTCATTCAGAGATTGGGAAGGTGGTCTTCAAATGCCTTTTTACCTTATATTAGGAAATTCATTTTACTGATTGATTTCTTTTTTTCTTCCTGTTTTGCAGGAAAGAAGATTTCCATCTTAGGCCATTCATATATCCATTGGGCAGCAGTTAGGAAGGATGGAAAGGATTTTGTTTGCATCGAATGGGATGGCTACTTAATTGGCATGGGATTAGAGGTCTTAGGTGGGTTCAGCTCATGCATGGATTTGAAGTGATATGGTCAAGGATGAGGGTGCCATGCATAGTACTAATACATTTGGCTGATAAAAATTTGGGGATAATTTCTAGGAGGCAGTTGGCAATAGGATAAGGAAGGATTTGGTTTTCTTGCAGACATTATATCCAGGCATGCACATTGTATGGTCAGAGATAGTACCGCATTTGTGTTTGAAGAATCCCATTAACTTAAAGACTTTAGAGCACCCATGGAGGTTTATTAACTCCAGGCTAGCACGGCAATTGGAGGAGTCGGGTATGTATGTGATAGATCATAAGGATTTTGATGACAAGGACCCAGTTTTGTTTAGATCTGATGGGGTGCATTTGAATAAGTTTGTTTTAAATTGGTATAATGTTCATTTAAGTTTATTTTTAGAAGGTTTGGTGAAAGCTCTTTTGTAGGAGTGGGGGAACAGCCTCTGGTCAGACTGGTGGGTGAAGAAGAGGGGCAGGCTTGTTCATCCTCTGTTCCCCCTCTTGGTGTTGGGTATGCAATGATTTTGGGGATGAAAGTGAGGAATAGGATGCTGCTTAATTGATAAAATAAGTGAGCGGAGGTATGGACCCTGCTTATTTGGACAGGGTGATTGAGTACACTGCCCTGATTTACATTATAAGGATTTTACATGATGTGGTTACAAGTTTATTTGTGTACAATTAATGTTTGAAATAATGTAATAAAGTTATGTTTGAAATTAATGAAGGTTGTCAAATACCAGTTGGTGTCATGTATATTATTAAAGGAGACCCAGACAAATGAAATTTGGTAAAAAAAACTGTTTGTCCAGGGACATCTTTTGTGAGAGATATAGAGAGCTAAATGGGAGATGGGAGGTGGGAGTGGAAGTTTGTTAGGGAAGGGGGTTAAAATTAGTTGGGAAAGAGAGGATTAAGTTGTTGAAGGAAACTTAGAGGTAGTGAAGTAGATGTAGGGTGGGACACACATGTTTTATAGGAGTGTAACTGGGGGGAGGAATCATATTTTGGTTTGATCTTGTTACCCGTCCCTCCCTCCCAATTTGTTGTTAATTTCATTTGGTATGGTTTTGGAGGCAGGTATTGGGCGGAGAAGAGGGGCAGGCTTGTCCCTCTTCTGTTGCCCCTCTTGGTGTTTGGTATTGCTGTAATGATTTTGGGGATGAAACTGAGTATTAGGATGCTGCTTAATGGATAAAGTAAGAGAGCGGAGGTATGGATGCTGCTTATTTGGCCAAGGTGAGTGGATATGCTGCCCTGATGTATGTTATAAGGATTTCACATGTGGGGCTTACAAGTTCATTTGTGTACAATTAACATTTGACATCATGTAAAAAAGTTATGTTTGAAATTAATAAAGGTCATCTAATGCCATATATATTATTAAAGGGGAATGGGACAGATAATGTTTGCAAAATTATGTCAATATGGTTTGTGATATATAATGCTTGCACCTAAGATTATGTCAGTATGGTTTGTTTTCATTTATATAAATATATGATTGCCTGTGTTGTATGTGATAATTTAATAAAGATGTTTGCTATTAAAAAAAAGTAAGAAGAGTAATTCCCAGAATGTTAGAGCTCTTGTTATTGAAACAACTCAGGAGCTTAGTTAAATTCACCAAAACCAAGTTTGAAGCTAAAACAACTTCTCAACCCAGGCACAATCACAAGGCATGTTTTAATTATGTTCATGATCTCAAAAGCACAATGCAGCCATGCACTGAGCTGATTGCAAATAATGTTTTCTACACTAACACTGAAGATATAGTGAACTTACTAGCTGATAAATTTAGCTCCTACTTTACTCCTCTCTCTCTTCCCCCTCTGTCTGTCCTTCAAGATATACCTGAAACTCGCTCACCTCCACCTATCTCACTAAACCTAAAAGTGCTATCAAAAGCTGAAAATACTGCATAGATGGGTCCTGACAATATGCATGGATGCATCTTAAATTGCTTGAAGCATCATTTAGCCACACCCCTAACAACACTGTTCAATATTGACCTCCATACAGGTGTTGTACCAAGTGAATGGAAAACAGCTACAGTCATTTCCCTACATAAGGGAGGACATTCCACAGACCCATAAGTCTGACCAGCCTCATATGCAAAGCTATCAAAGGATTTATCTTGAAACTAATCAATCAGGACATAGAAAACCTGCAAACACTGGACTCATCTTAATTTGGATTCATCAAGCGTAGCTCATGCATACTTAACCTGGTGGGGTTTTTTTGTAATGAACACCAAAGCAACGGATGAAAGCAAAATGGTTCACACTGCATAACTCAATGTGAATAAGTCTTTTGATACAATTCCCTACTAGAAAAACTAAATAAACTGGCCATAAACACCTGTATTACCAAATGGATCATAGATAGGATGCAGGAAATCAAAATAGGGGAATGTTACCTCCATAAAGACAATAGTCACCAGTGGAGTTCCCCAGGGTTCTGTGCTGGGATGGCTCTAGTTTGGCATCTACTTTTCTGCAGTAGAAGCCAATACCAATGGACTGTGACTGTCTAAGTTTGCAGATGTTTGCAAGCTAGGTGCAGTCATTCAGTTCCGAAAATATTTTGCCATCCCGCAGGAAGGTTTGTTACAAATAAATGAATAGTGCCAAAATCATGGACTGAAACTAAATTCCAAAAAATAATACATTATTGTATCCTTTTCCTTTGACAGTACACCCCTAGTAATTGACCCATTTATTTGTGATTTGGGAACTTATTTGGACAGTAATTGAACTTTTATCCAACATGAGTTCATTTTTATAAGGAAGTCCTTCTATATGGCACAACTTATAAACAAAGGGATTGTGTCTAGACATAGAGATGTCATTGTCTTCATTTACTTAGCACTGAATAAGACAGTCATTGAATATGCCGCCTTCTTTGGCATGTATCTGTCTTGACACATGCAACAATTGGAATGCCCACAGAGATACCTTACTAAAAGTATATAAGGCCTAGACAGCATGTCCTACTTGGACTGACTGAGAGCCCTTTCAATATACTCTGTATCCTACAGACTGCTAAGAGGTGACCTTTTCTGGCATACAAAGCATCCTCCATCCCAATATTGATGGATTTACTAGACATCAGCAAGTCCAGTGGCATCAGAAATACTTAGTCTAGGGATCTAAACCTCTTCTGCAAAATAAACAGAACAGTTAAGAGGGGCAGGTCCTAATTGAGACATGAAAAGTCAGCAAGCAAAGGTGAGTAGTAGTGCTAAAATTGAATTCATCCTCAAGTCTTGGTGAGTACCTGCGTGAGGTGGACCCTGTTTTTCACAAAATCTCACCAAAGCAATACTAATATATAGACTGTATTTATATAGCATATATCATGGACAGAAGTAAGTCAAAAACAAAAAAAAATAGCTGGGTGCACAAGTCCCAGGATAAAAAAGTGCCAATCCTGGTAGGCACAAAAAAATGACAGTGCAGAATCCTCAAAATCCGGAAACATTCCTACAATGAGGTTAGGCCAGGCCCAAGATGCCCCCCCCCCCCATTGTATAAAGAAGTAGCAGTCCACAAAAACTGATGGGCCAAAGAAGAGCCATAAAGACAACAGAGTGGACTACTGAGGATAAGAAAGAAATTATGTATTGTTACTATTATATAAAAGCACAAAATTACCAGATAGAGGATATACAAAGAGATTAAGATATAAATTAGAAGAAAGAAAAACACTTTCTCAGGAAAAATTGTCAGAAGCTTCAAATACAAAATTGTGTCCATTAAAACAACAGATTTTTGAAAACAGTATAAAGATCGAGAGACTTTGATCTGTTTAGAAAAAGAAGCATCTGAGAAGTACAAAAATGTAAACAAAAAAACCTAAACATTTTTGAAAAATATAAGAAAGAAATATGGACATGGGAAAGAAAGAGAGCTGCGATATGGTGCAATATTTATGCAAAGGAGAAAGCCAAGTTAACTAATATAGAGAAAGCAGTTACAAAGTTATTCGAAGAGAAATATAGGCAAAATCATCCAGATACGAAACATTTCACAATAAGAAAATTAATGTGCAAAAGTAGATTAGTAAAGCAGAAATTAAACAAATAGAAGTTGAAGTTATGGAGTGTCTGCGGAATGAAGGATTTAATATAGAAAGTCTAACAGACTGTATCACAGCATGATGGAGTGAGTCCCCAAAGTAAGGAGAAGCAGGACGATCAGGAGACATGTGAAGAAATATGGACAGGGAAAGAAAAAGAGATTTAATATGGTGTAATATCTATGCCAAGGAGAAAGCAAAACTAAGCAACACAAAAAGAGCAGCACCAAAGATATTTGAAGAGAAATAAAGGCAAAGGAATCCGGATATGGAAAATCTGACAATATAAAAAATAAGAAGTCCAAGAGGAAAAGTAGAAATGGAGAAGTTAAAGAAAAAAAATTGAGGTTATGGAGCACCTGCACAGTGAAGGATTCAGTGTAGAAAATCTAATGCAGAAATCACCACAACAGGATAGAGTAATGGATATCCAAATTAAGGGGAAACTAGTGGAAAAGGAAGCAATTGGTCTGGTGCCATATCAAGATATTTTGGAGCCTTCCACAGGAAATCAGTATAAATATTCAATTAAAGCTAGACAGCAAGGGAAGGGACAGGAGACTGGAAACTCTGATGCAGTCAACGGTGAGGAGTGATAGGCCAGTGAGCTCCTAATGACAAAGCAACGAATGGCACAGGATGAAACTGAAGATATGGTGCCACAGGAAGATACTATACAAATTTTTATAGAATGCCTTCAGGAAGTGGAAAACAAAGGATGTGCCCTTAGTTTGGAAGAACATTAACTAAGGGAAGAGTTACTTGATTTAATGGACAAAGATAAATATATTAAAATCAATGAAAGAAATAGATAGCAGAAGGTCAATAAAACCCCAAAAGTCAGAAGTCAAATAAAACAAATGAACACAGTAATTAGGACTGTCCATAGAGATCCATGCGATATAACAGAAGTAAACAGGATATGTTACTGTGCAGCTAAATTAATAACTAATAAAGTTCAACCACAAGAGTATATGGTAGTAAGACAAAGGAAGGGAAGAAATCAAATACCATCATGGAAGTATTGAATAGAGAAACATATAAAACAATTAAGACAAGAAGTGTCACTGTTAGAAGAATATAGAAGAGGGTGATCAACAAAAATACTAAGAAAGATAGATGTGATAAAAGCAGTGTGCAGTATTAGAACAGACCAGGATCTATGATGCACTATTGTAAATGACAAACTAAAAATTTAAACACAGGTGGAAAAACTTTGAAGATATACAGATAAATATAAAGGAAAAGTACAAAATAAGCAATTTAGTGGTGACCGAAAAAAGATTTATAGAGAATTGGGAAACAAGGTAAAAGTAATTGAAAGACCGCCAAAAAAAAAAAAAAAAAAAAAGAAATAGATGCATTTTGGAGAAGTCTCTATGGATTTCTTGTGAAACACAATAAAGATGCTAAACAGATAAAAGAAGTAAAAGAAAGAATAATAAGTTTAAATGTACAAGAGATGAAATGGGATTAAGTAACAGCCAGACAGATTGAAATAAAGTTAAGAAAAGCCTCTAATTGGAAAACGCTAGGCCCAGATGCAGTACCTAACTTTTGGTAAAAAGTATTAACATCTTTGCACGAAGACTTAGCCATGAGTAAGAACCATTTATGTACGCATCCCGAACAGACACCAACCTGGCTAATAACAAGCAAAACAATGCTCCTACTTAAGAATGAACCTGCAAGCTACCTCAAAAATTATAGACCAATAATTTGCCTACCGACAACGTATAAACTATACACGGGAATTGATGCCGATAGACTTTATAGTCATCTAGAAGAAAATTCAATTATGGTAGTAGAACAAAAGGGCAATAAAAAAAAGTCAAATGGAACAAAGGATCATCTGATGTTAAATAAAGTCATAGTGGAGAACTGTACAAATGGGAAGAATCTAAGTATGGCATGGATTGAAAGCATTTGATAGTATCCCACATTCATAGATAACAGAGTGCTTAAAAATGAATAAGATACATTCTACACTGATAGACTATGTTACACTGACCATGAAAAAATGGCAGACTACTTTGCAATTAAATCATGATAAAGGACAAATTACTATCCCAAGGATAAAAATTCAAAGGGGGATATTCAGGGTGACTCTCTGTCACCGTTACTATTTTGCCTTGCCTTTAACCCATTAAGCTGTCTACTTAACAGCTTAGACCATGGCTATAATGTGGCTCCTAGAAAACGACAAAGTCTAAAGACTTTTCATCTTCACTTTGTTGATGATTTAAAACTGTATAGCTCCTCAGACGAGGAACTGAAACCACAGTTGCAGGCTGTTAAAACCTTTTCAGATGATATTAGAATGTCATTTGGTCTTGATAAATGTGCAAAAGCAACCTTTAATGCAGGAAAACTGCAACACCAGGAAAACATCAGTTTGGGACAAGAATGTGATATAAAAGAACTTGAGCAAGAGGGACTGTATAAATACTTGGGAAATGATGAAGGATCAGCAATAAAACATGAACAAATGCATATAAAACTTAGTAAAGAGTACTTTAAAATACTTAAATTAATCCTGAAAACAGTGTTGACGTCCAGGAACAAAATCCAAGCTCTAAACCAATTTGCTCTGCCTGTCCTAACCTACAGCTTTGGAGTGACTGATTGGCCCCAAAACGTACTGGATAGATTAGCTATTAAAACAAGAAGGATGCTTCATGCTCACCAGATGATCTATAAAAATCAGTGTATACCAAGATTATATATTCCCCGTTCTGAAGGATGGGTGGGTCCCCTTGAAATTGATTACATGTACAGATCTGCAATCGTGGAACTTCATACATATCTGCTGGCTTCAAGAGACCCAAACGTAGTGAAAGTTTTGAAACATGAGGAGAACAAATCTAAGATGACTTCTATGCTTAACCTAGCAGAAGCATATCGCCGTCAAGTAGCGTTGCTACCCCTCCGTTTTTTTTCCGGAGTGCCCGGAAATCAATAGGGCACTCCAGTTCTCCTTCTGGGAGTCCAGAAATAATAATAATGAGTTGTACGACGTCAGCGCATCTGTACGACAACGACAACAAAAAATGACATTGCCGTCTTGGACTCTCGGTTGATTGGCTGCTTGCTACAGAAGAGGCTCATGCAGCAAGCAGCCAATCAACACTTAAATTTGCAAGTCAAATCCCCGCAAAGCCCGTGAAAATTAGGGGATAAAAAGCGGTGCTCCAGCTATACTTTTACCTTTTACTGTCTCTACTCTAAAAGGTCGGTACTTAAGGTCTGAAATTTCTTGCTGGTTCGGCTGTTTACTAGTTGTTCGGGACGTCTTCGGTGGATTGCCTGGTGTGGTGTGCTGGTTTCATTTGCTGCTGCTGCCTGGAGCCTGGAAGGATTGCCCTAGCCCTGTTGCTTGCCTTGCTTGCTGGAGTCTTGCCCTGGAGAAGTGCTGTGGACTGGCCGACTGGGTGGTGTTGTGTTCCCCTGCCTGCCTGCTGCTTGCTGGTCCTTTGTTAGCTGCCTGTTCTCTTCTGGCTGAGAGCTTGTTTAAGGAGCCCTGCTGCTGCTTTTTCTGGAGGTAAGTGGAATTTTTTTAATGGATGAATTCTTTGGAATTAAGGTAGATTTTCAAAGATTAGTGTGACAAGGGGAATGAAATACTGCCAGCACAGCTACTAGTGAATTTTTTAAATATTACATTTATATTAATTCACTAGCTGTGCTGGCACTATCTCATTCATTGATGGTGACAAGATGTGTGTAACTGTATCTAGATGTTCAACATGTGGTGATTATTAACTAGAACAATTTCTAGTTTGTAATCACCACATCTACCTTATTCTTTATCTGTAGTTTCTAGGATACTGTCTGCAGATATATATAGGAAGGGTTTGTTTGGCTGTTTTTAACTGCAGTTAGTGTAACTATTTTTCATGTGGGCGCACTTTGATTTATTATTTTTCATGTGGGTGCACTTTGATTTATTATTTTTCATGTGGGTGCACTTTGATTTATTATTTTTCATGTGGGTGCACTTTGATAGTGAATGTATACTGACAGAGTTATATAGGGTTCTTGCTATGATTGTAGAACTATCATTTCTCTAGTCATCACTGCTATGTTTACCTTGATCTGCATTTTCTAGAGTATACCAAGGCTGTTTTTACTGCAATGTTTTAAATATTTCATCTGGTTTTGGACTTGGTTACAGTGAATATATAATGACTACATGATTTGTATAAGATGCTTGGACTGTAGATCTGTCTTTTCTAGTCTGTCATCACCGTGATGTTTACCTTGACCTGTGTTTCTTCCTAGGGTGTCTATGTCTAGGGTGTACAGTCTTCGTATTATAGTGAGGCTTAAATGTAGCTTTTTGTCTAGCTTGTCATCACCACTGTTTACCTTTATCTGTTTTCTAGGGTATACCGTCTATACCAAGGCTTAGTTCGTTTGATGTTACAGTGAATATATGACTACATGATTTGTATAGGATGCTTGGACTGTAGAACTGTCTTTTCTAGTCTATCATCACCGTGATGTTTACCTTTATCTGTTTTCTAGGGTATACTGTCTATACCAAGGCTTAGTTCGTTTGATGTTACAGTGAATATATGATGACTACATGATTTGTATAGGATGCCTGGACTGTAGAACGGTCTTTTCTAGTCTGTCATCACTGTGATGTTTACCTTGACCTGTGTTTCTTCCTAGGGTGTCTATGTCTAGGGTGTACAGTCTTCGTATTATAGTGAGGCTTAAATGTAGCTCTTTATCTAGCTTGTCATCACAACTGTTTACCTGTATCTGTGTTTTCTAGGGTATATCGTCTATACCAAGGCTTAGTTCATTTGATGTTACAGTGAATATATGACTACATGATTTGTATAGGATGCTTGGACTGTAGAACTGTCTTTTCTAGTCTATCATCACCGTGATGTTTACCTTGACCTGTTTTTCTTTCTAGGTGTCTTGGGTATATAGCAAGGCTTAATGTAGTTGCTATTCTTTGGGACTGTCAACGTGAAATATTCCATGTGGTTTTGAGCTTGTTACAGTGAATATACACTGGATATTTTCTAACATTTTGTTGTGTAGATATTTAAGTTTTGAGACTACTTAAATATTTATTTAGTGACACTGGGCCACTCTGCTTTGGCATTGGTCAAACTAGCAATGTTTATTACTATTGCACAGTAAGACTGAACACACTTTGTTAGGGCCTTAAAGTTGCTTATGAGTAGTAGCTGGCAATGATTACGTTGTAATCTGGGGAAAGGGGGGGCATAGTTAGTAAACTTGTGCCAGCCTTTCCTGTGTGTATATAAATCAGACCTCAAGTGTGTCTCAACTGCTTGAGCAGGGGCCCAAAGCACTGTTTGATAAATAGGGTGCTGGAGGTCTTCACTTGGCCACTATGCTCAACTCTAACTGTGCCAGTGGGAGGTGGTGGTGGGGATCTGGAGTGGAAAAGGGGAGAAACCAGCCCCAAGTTGACTGGTCTCTGCGCTTTTAAGAGAAATTGCACTTAATATGGGGTGTTGCATCTGGAATACTGTGGGGCTCTGAATTGTCTTTATCATGTCTGCCCATATGGTCTCTTATCGTTATGCAAGTTATTACTGTTGCAGCCAGAGGGTATTATGATTGCTGAGTTACATATTTCATGTTTATCATTGTGTCGGCCCACACTATGTCCTGTTTGTCTTTATGCAAGTTATTACAGTTGTAGCCAGAGGGTATGATTGCTGAGCTGCCATGTATTTCATCTTTATCTTGTCAGTCCACAGTATGCCTGAACTTTCTTGCTGTGTTCAGACTCAGCTGGATAACTTTTGCACTGGGTTCTACATAAAAGTAGAGGGTCTTAATTTGGTGCATTGCTGTAGTGTCTGACCCATGTGTTTTACACACAGTTGAATGCCTTCTGTGCATATTCTGCTGTCACACCAGGTTCATGTGTAACAGCTGCAGAAAGTCCCTCAGACAGGAGTTGCTTCTGCCTTTCATTGCTTTACCTTCACTGTAATTTTTCATAAGGAGTCTCATTTTTTTCCCTCTATCAACTTGGTATTACTAGGGTGTGAAAGTCTGGAGATTCACATGTGAATGTGAACTCTGGCTAGTGGCTACTGACTGACACAGGCCCCACCAGGCACTGGTGTTGGTCACAAGTGTTTTGATTTTCTATTAATAGCTGTTTTGGTTTATTGTAGTGTTGAGCAAGGATCCTGCACGAATCATGTTCAGGAAAAGGTCAATGGATCATCAAGAAGAGGCTGAAAGCGTGTCTCCTAAGAGGTTTTTCTGCAGTTATAATAAGGTGTGGGAGCAAAGCTACTCATGGGTGCGACCTGTTCCAAATGCAGATGCCATGGCAAAGTGCACATCCTGTGGAACAATTTTCACTGTAAAATGGGATGGGGAAAAGGCATTGAAAAGCCATCAGAAGTCAGACAAACATCAGCAAAGCCTTCAGCTCCAGAGGGAGAACCTCGTAATGACCAAGTTTATTCAGCCACGTAGTGTAACCAGTGAAGCTTCCAAAGTCACAGCAGCTGAAGTGACAGCAGTCTATCATGGAGTGAAACATGGTCACTCATATGTATCCATAGATTGTGGAGATAAGCTGGCACAGACAGTCTTCCCTGATTCTACTTTGGCTTCGAAATTCACCTGTGGGAAGACAAAATCTGAGAGTATTGTCATGAATGTACTTGCACCTCATTCAGAGGAGCTCCTTCTGCAGGAACTTGGCAATTCCTATTTCGTAGTGGGATCAGATGCATCCAATAAAGGGAACAGAAAAATGTTCCCTTTAGTTATTCAGTACTTTACTCACACCCATGGCACACAACAGAAACTCCTTGATTTCTACGAGGATCATAATGAAAGTTCTGAATGTATCTTTACAAGAATAAAGGACATCCTTGTGCAGAAAGGACTCAAAGTACAAAACATTGCTAGCTATGCTGCAGACAATGCCTCAGTTAATTATGGAAAACACAGATCTGTTTTTAAAAGTTTGAAATCTGAGGTGCCTCACATCATTGCAGCAAACTGTTTATGCCATGTAATACATAACTGTGCCAAGCATGCAAGCAAGTCCCTTGCAAAGTTTGATGTGGAGACTCTGGTTTTGAAAGTACATAGTGAGTTTTCAGCATCTGCTAAAAAAATGGCACTGTTGAAAGGCTTCTATTCTTTCCTAGACCAGGACTTTAAGGAAATAATGCAGCATGTTGTAACAAGGTGGATGTCTTTGTTCCCAGCTGTGGCAAGGCTGGTAGAATGTTGGCCTGCTATTAAAAGTTATTTTATTAGTCAAGGGCCTGAGGACTGTCACCCCCTTATCTGGAAATTTGTGGAGGCCGATGAGGATGGCATCAGTGGGGATGTCTCGGAGGCAGAGTGCTACATACATTTCATGCACTACATCCTGCAGGCATTCCACAAGTCTATAGCAAAACTTGAAAGTAACACTCTCTCTGCTCCAGACTTGTACACTGTGATGAAAAGTCTAAAAGATGAGTTGCAGAGAAGGCTAGATGACCAGTTCTTTGGTGCTAAAGTTTCATCTGCCTTACAGCACTTTACTCCAGCTGTCGCACAGCAGGTCTGTAGGACCTTCTGTGATTTTTACAGTAAAGCACTTTGTTACCTACAGAAGTGGTTTGACTATGATAATAGTCCCTTTAAAGCTATGCACGTCCTCAGCCTCCAACATCCTGTAACTTGGCCAGAACTGCGTACAGTTGCAGACCTCTTCAAATTGGATGTGGACATTGAAGCACTTTACTCAGACTACTGTACTTTAACTGCTGCATTGCCAGCCCTGTTACAGATGACAGAGGCATCTGTAAGTGATCGCTGGGTGACTTTTTTTAGTAAAGCTCCAGACTGCAAGCCACTTTACAGACTGGTGCAGTTTGCTCTTTCAATCTCCCCCAGCAATAGCTTTGTGGAAAGGGTTTTTTCACTTATGGGGAATGCGTGGACTGATATAAGAAATAGAATGCTTGTGTCACTTGTGAAGGCAGAGTTGCAGGTCAAGCTAAACTTTAACATGAGTTGTTCGCAATTTTATTCATTTGTGAGAAATAACCAGCCATTACTTGAGGCTGTTAGATCAAATGCCAAATATAGCTTCAAGTATAAGCAATGATTTCTAGCAAAACTGTGAAGATACTTTAAACAGTTGCTTTTCTTTTACTATTGTGTGTGGTGAACCCTTAATGTACTGCTTTGAATGAACTGGTGTTTTTAATATCTAAGTAATTGTATTTCCATTTTAGTACTACCTGTGATATTAGACTTGGGCTTAGTTTTCCCATGCTTGTGTGTGATGTACTGCTGTATGTAGTGAACCTTTGAATGAAGTATTGCTAAATAAAGTTTTTTTTAATTTACTTTTGACTCGTTGCACATTTTTCTACTTATTGGTAACTGTATGTGATATTAAAGACTTGTGCTGAAAGGTGCTAGAGTAAAGGGGTGTGGCTATTAAAGGGAATGGGTGTGGCTTGATTGTGCATGGGGCGGAGCTTGTTTGTCAGGAAATGGCACAGTAGAAAGGTGGCAACCCTACCGTCAAGTAGGAATGTAAATCAAACCAGAAGTAGATAAAAATCAGACAGCAACTGAATGTGCCAAAAAACAAAAGAAAGAATATAAGGTGAAGGATCAGAGATAAAGGCAGGAAATGTGGAAAAATCATATAGTGGCAAGCATAGAAAACTTCTGGAAGAACCTCATGTTGATCAGGAATGAACGCAGGAATGGTTAAGGAGAGGTCGATTTAAACCAAAAAATGAAAGATTAATATTGGCAGCCCAAGACAGTGGTCTACGTGCACACTGGTTTACAAAGTCCATTGAACATATGGGAAAAACATGTTGCATTTACTGTTTAGGGCTACACACTCAAGTGCATTAGCCTTTTCTGTGCTTATTTACTGTATCATTGCATTGTTTAGCCTGTTTTAACCAAAACAAAAACAAAAAAATACCAACTTGTTTGCTCGTTTCCTGCCTTTTCTAACTAGTATAGTTCAGATCCCAGGTTTTGCTGGTTTCAGAACTTCAATTTCTGTATTCACAGCTATTCCAGACCTTGTTGTGCTAGAGATAGGTCCTACTACTTACTAGTGAGAGTAGTGAGCATTGTACAGCCTATCTAATGCTAGGGGAGTGGTTTCCAGCTGTGAAAGTGTAATTTTATTCGCCATTTGGGGCTGATTTCTATCCCTTTCAACTTTCTGGCTTAAAAATGCATGTTTGCACACATCTGAGCTTGTTTTAGATCAGCAGATCCTGTTTGGGCATCCTGGAGAGAGAGAGAGAGACTTTCTGGGATAACTGCAAGCACTTTTGGCTTAAACTGCTCGATTTTTGCTGATTCTGATCATTTTTGTTAACTGCACTTTTCAGAAAGCTTTAAAAGTAGACTAGCTACTTATTCTACTGTATTTCTGCATTTAAATCATTTTTCAGTTTGTACACTTGCCTTGCTTTATTTTAAAAGTTTAAACTGCTAATTTTGCAAAATTTTAAATTGCATTTATTGTTAAGGACTACACACTCAAGTGTGTTAGCCTTTTCTGTGCTTACTTACTGTATTATTGCATTGCTTAGCCTGTTTTAACCAAAAAAAAAAAAAAAACAGAAAAAATACTATCTTGTTTGCTTGTTTCCCGCCTTTTCTAACTAGTATAGTCCAGATCCCAGGCTTTGCTGAGAGTAGTGAGCATTGTACAGCCTAACCCTAGGGGAGTGGTTTCCAGCTTTGAAAGTGTCATTTTATTGGTCATTTGGGACTGATTTCTATCCCTTTCAACTTTCTAGCTTAAAAACGCATGGTTGCGCATTGAGCAGCACCATGGGCCGAAGGTTAAACTATTCACGGTGCCAGAAAGTCTGATCTTCAAATTTTCCCTTAGAACTAGCTGATTTCTCAGTAATAGCACTAAAATCTGAATCCCTGTGACTAGCACATGCTCTATAACCTGCAGGAAAGCACTACAAAGCCTTAAACTGATAAAAGCACTCAACTCTCCTTGTATATAAGGAGAAATTAATTGTAGGCACTAAACAGCCTACAATTGCAAAGTACCTTGCCAAGGTAAAGGAAAACAGCTCTTGTACTCTACAAAAGAAACATCAAACCAGGCATGTCCAAGTGTCGGCTTCCAGTGATTTCTCCAGTGCACCTGGTGAATCTGGGAATACTGGGGCAATGCAGCAATTGCCTCATGTGCACAGACAACCTTCTCCTCCTACCACCCAACACTACAACCTGTGAGAGATGCACTTACATAGCCAAACTGGAAGCAAAGCTCTCTCCAGCCAAGATTGTGTTAGACAGTCAAGAGGAGAAGGTTAACACCTGCACTACACCTCAAGCAACACATACCACTTCAAAACCAACACAACCAACACCCACACATAGTAATGATAAACCAGCATATGTGGAGGCCCTTAACATTAACCTGCCTAAGCAACAAGGACCTCCAAAGCTGATACGCAAACAACAATTACAACCAAAGTGACACATAGCTCAAAACACCATTGTGCCAACCAACAGCCCCTAAGACAAGACAACGTACCCAACACTTTAATCATAGGTGACTCCATAGTCAGGCACACTGATGTCCCACTCACCAGGCTGAACAAGGAGAAAATTACCATCAGCTACCTGTCAGAAGCCAGGATCCACCACATAATGCATGCACTCAAGTCACTCCACAACAAGTACAAATACGACTCTGTCATTGTCTATGTTGGAGTGAATGACTTGAGACATACTTCCCTGGTCTACATGAAAAGAGACATGGAAGAGCACTCAGATCATGTGGCCCAGGCAGATATGTTCCTAGCCCTGAGTAGCATCCTGCCTTCGCCCAGAATGATACCACAGTATAAGGACAAAATGATTGACTTCAACAATTAACTAAGCTTCTGGTGTCATGCAAAGGGGATCCAGTATCTGTCTGCCTGGGACGACATGATCGACAAACCATGATGCTTTGCCAGAGATGGTCTGCACCTGTCGCCCCTGGGATTCAGGTTACTGGCTAAGGCTCTTGCCACCCTCATAATGCCTTTATTAGGCAAGGCTCAAATGACAAAACTACCACCGTAAGAGATAAAAGCATGCAAAATCTGAATGTAATGCTACTCAATGCTAGAAGTCTAAACCTCAAAATGCACTCTTTCAGGGAACTCTCAAAAATGGAGAACATCAATATCTGTGCAGTAACCAGGACCTGGTTCAAAGCTCCAGAGAGCACCCCTGCAATACCAGGTGTCAAACGAAAAAACTTCAAAGACCAATTCACGTAAGGTTCAGGTACGGCACCTTTTATTACTTGCAGCAAAGAGACAAAACATGCAGATACAGGATTTTGTCTAAATTACTAGTAGGCAGTATGCTTCTTTTATATAGTTCTATGAAATGTTACTTTTCTATGGTTGACGTAGTTAGACACAGCTTTCTGTATTATTCTACAGAAAATGTTACTTAGATTTCCTGCTGACATGTCCACATTTAAAACTGACTATGTGTTACATAGAAAATGTTACTTGGATTTCCTGCTGACATGACTGGATTTATGAAAAATCATTTGAGAAAAACAACCTGGCCTTGGGGCTTTATTTTAGCCCATACAAACTTTCTATTCTTCAATTGTGCAGTTCTAATATATATGTGTTACATTTCAAGGTACATTTCTAGCTTAGGTACAAGTAATGCTGGCTACGGTTTATATTTTCAAGCAGCCTTTGTTTTCATTATCAATAGCTTCAGCAGTTATGTACTTTTCTCATAGCATAAGCAGAAAATCAATAACTCTTTGTTTAAATCTCATGACATTAGTAGAAATGAAACATTTATTATTATCTTCATGACATTAGCAGAAATCAAATGCTTTCCTGTTAATTTCCAAAGCATATGCAGATCATAGCTGCACATATTTTTATGACATAACAGGATTGGAATGTCTCAGCAGGTCGTGCAGATTTATACAGTGTGAAATAGAATAAATGTGTTAACCCTTTTTAAACCTCGAATGCACTAAGCATGCATATTACTAATACATATTTTTCTAACATTTCCCCCCTTTTAATACTTTTATTCTACTTTAAAAATAAGCATAAACAGTTTTTCTTTCCCTAACCACTTCCTACTCAGGATTTGCAGTTAAGAGAGTCATTCAGTTTAAACTTATGAAAGTATTTTCAATTTTTCAACAATTCTTCAAGTTCAGCACCTTGGTATAAGGTTTCTGAAACTGACATGTCTATAAAGTCTTTAATCAGTCTTTTCATGCAGGGGATGCAGCAGCAAACACATACCACCAGTAGGATCATTCCTACACAGATGGCAATTAGGATGTTCATCAGGATACTGGCCCACCCCCCAAACAATCTCTGGGAAAAAGTCCGTCAATGGATTTGGTCCTGGTTTGGTCATAGCCAACACTTGCTGAATTACCTCAAGGTGATTGTATATTCCTGACCACAAGCACGAGATAGACAAACAGCACTCCTCCTGGATTAAAGTGCAAGTACCTCCTCTCGCTGCTAGGGTGAAGTCAAGAGCCATGCGGTTTTGAAGCACTACAGTTCTCATGGCATTCAGTTCATCAGTCACCAATTCTAGGGCGGGAAAGGTCGCATTACTCATTACTTCGAGAAGTTTAGATAGTTTTTTCAGCTCCCAGATCGATTTTGTTGCTCCATATGCTGGTAATATGCCTGCCCACAATATAACAGTATCACTCAAGTCCATGTGTGTCAGTCCATCGCCCACAGCATGATGGTTTTTCCAGCGCGCATTGATTTGCCCGACTGGATTGACAGGATTCTTGATGTTCTCTCGAACATTCCGAATTTTCCCTTGAGGTAAAACTGCTGTGTGTCATATGGCCGGAACCAGGTAGCCCAAAAAATAGCTGCCGGACCAATTCTCAGGCAACCACTTGTATGCTTTCCTACCACATACAAAATAACAGTCCTCTACTTTGGTAGTAACTTTACTATGTCCTGGTTCTGGATGAAACGTTTTTTTTGTCAACTATAATCAGTTGTTTATAGAGGTCAGCATTATGTCTTACTTCATCAGTTGTCCTATGCATCAGTTCAAAAAAATGAATCATAGGTTGTGTTGCAATAGGAACCTGTGTTACCAGTTTTATTGTAGCATCTATAGGAAACAGTCACATTGCAATTGCTCCAACCCACCTGAACTGTATAATTTTTGTAAAAACACACAGTCCCCTTCTGTCGATTTATCTTGTGATGTAACATCTGATGTATCATAGACTAAATTTTCCCAGGTCTTGTTGGCTCCTAGGGGGACTGAAGTTAACAATAACCTGCTCCCCCCCCACCCCCCGTATGCTGTTGGCAAAGCTGTGCAAATCCAGCAATTCGAAACATTGAAGGTCTCAGCATACACATATTTGATTGCCTGGTAAGTGTTGAAGTTTGGGTGCCACTCTACGTGCAACTCTCCACGCTTATTCAGTTCAGTTTGTGTGGCTGGGAAAAGGAATGGCCACAACAAAAAGATTATTGTCACTAGTACAGTTAACAGGATGATTATGCAATACTTCTGAGGAAATAGTTGTTCTGCATTCCTGTTTTCTCCGACTCTTCCGAATAGTTTTATTTGGATTTTTCTGGATTCTATCATTTTTGCTTTTGACATGTGATCTTACTCTCTGCCCTAATAGGACCTTCAGCACCTATTGATCTGACCCCCCTTTGTAGCCAGACTTTGTGCTGAGGGCCCCCATGGAGAGGTAAGATTTTTGTCCAGTTCAAAGTTCTTAACTAGTTTGCAGTGTGTCAGGTAGATCCACGAAGCTCGCTCTGCAATTTTGACTGCAGTAGGTGTCGAAAGAAGCACCTGGTATGTTCCTTCCCACCTTGGTGATGTCCAATTTTTCTTTTTTATGGCCTTTATCCACACCCAGTCCCCTGGGATCACTGCCACTTCCGATGTTTTGGTTTGTTCTTTATCTGAAACAGAATTTGACTGCAACAGATGTTTAGAATTCAACAAATTTCTCATATATTCAGCTAGTGTATAGTCAGCTTCCTGGTCTGTGGGCATGAGAAGTTTCCACTGAGGTATATAATAAGCCCTTCCAAACAGTTTTTCAAAAGGAGTCAATCCTTTTGCAGTCGGAACAGTTCTCATGCTCAACAGTGCCAGGGGCAGACAATACACCCAGTTCTTTCCTGTCTCAGCTATTAATTTTCTTAATTTATTCTTTAATATTCCATTATGCCTCTCAACTAGCCCTGCAGATTGCGGATGGTATGCACAATGATTTTTTAAAGAAATACCAAAATGCTTACTTAATTGCTGTATGGTTTGGTTTATAAAGTGTGTATCGTTGTCACTGAAGATCCTTTCCGGAATGCCGAATCTAGGGATGATTTCTTTGACAAGAACTTTTGCTACTGTGGCTGCATCTGGATTGTTGGTTGGAAAGGCTTCCACCCATCTGGAAAACATATCTACAATGACAAGACAATACTTCTTATTTTCACATTTGTTCAATTCTATGAAATCCATAAAGATAGTGTGAAACGGATATGGTGGTGTAGGGAAACTCCCTTGCTTGAGCTTTAATGCCCCTTGTGCATGATGTTTGTTACAAATTTGGCACATCAAACAAAATTTTTTAGAGTAGTTTGTAAATCCGTACATTGTGAACACCTGGTTCACCAGCCGTACCATCCCCCCTGTTGAGACATGGCACTGCCCATGGCTCAACAAAGCTGCATATCTAAACAAATTAGATGGTAGTATCGGTTTCCCTTCTTTAGAGATGTACAGCCCCTTTTCGAGAATTGCTCCTCATTTTACCCATCTTTGTTTTTCAGCTTGCATAGTGAGTGTCTGCATTGTCTTTAACATTTCTAAGTCTAAAATCTCAGAGGGTTGTAGTTCCTCATTTAAAAGAAATACTTCTGAAGCTGTTTGTTTTGCATCTGTATCAGCTCTCACATTACCTTTTGAAATCCTATCTTGTTGCTTGGTGTGAGCTGTGCATTTACAAATAGCTACTTTCTGAGGTAACTGAATAGATTCTAAAAGATATAAAATAAACTGTGCATGATTGATAGGTTTGCCAGTAGATGTTATCATTCCTCAGTTTTTCCACTGTTGCGCAAAAACATGTACAGTAGAAAAAGCGTACTGGCTGTCAGTAAAAATGTTTACACATTTACCCTTTGCTAAGGTACATGCCCATGTCAAGGCAATCAATTCTGCTGCCTGTGCAGATAAGTTGTGTGGTAAAGGTTTTGCTTCTATAATCTCAGTGTCAGAAACTACTGCATATCCTACTAGGTTCTATCCTGCAGGACCCTTTTTGCACGATCCATCTACGTAGAATGTCACCTCGGCACCATCCAAGGGGACATCCATGAGATCTTTTCTAGGTAGTGTCTTTTGCTCAATTACCTGCAGGCAGTGGTGTGGTGTGCCGTCTGCAGGGGTTGGGAGCAAGGTAGAAGGGTTCAAAGTCGTGCATCGGTCAACTGTCATGGGAGGTTGGCTCAACAATATGGTCATACAGGAAAGATGCCTAGCAGGGGAAAAATATGCTACTTTCTCTTGCAGTAAAATAATCGCGACTGCATGAGGCACTCTCAAAGTGAGAGGGTGGAATAAAACTACTGAGGCCGAAGCCTGTACTGCCATTGCAGCTGCAACTACTGCTTGTACACAGTGAGGTAAGGACCGTGCCACTGGGTCTAGTTGTGATGAATAGTAAGCAATGGGGCGTTGCTTGTCCCCATGCTGTTGTGTTAACACTGATGTCATATAACCTTGCTTACAATCTACAGTTTGGAAAAAATGTTTATGGTAGTTTGGTAATCTCAGAACTAATGAGGACGCTATTAACTGTTTCAGTTTGCAGAAAGCAGATTCTGCCTCTGGTGTCCATTGTAACAAATCCTGTGCTGCCATAGGCTTTTTATATATCAGGTCAGTCAGAGGAGCAGATTCCAAGGCATGGTTTGGAATCCAACTCCAGCAAAAATTAGTTGTACCCAGGAAGGACATCATTTCCTTCTTGGTAGTGGGTTTTGGTGCTTGCAAAATTGCTACTTTTCTGTCCTCATCTAATGTTCTACCTTCCTTGGATATCACATATCCTAGGTATTTGACTTGTTTTTTCCAAAGCTGCAGTTTATTTTTGTTTACCTTATGTCCTTCTGCGGCTAAAAATCGTAATAGCTCTATGGTATCTTCTTTGCAATCTGGCTGGGTGGGGGCCGCCAGCAAGATGTCATCAACATAAAGTAAAATATGACTGCGTCTTGGTGGGGTAAATCCTGCCAAGTTGCTTGCCATTTCTTGTGAGAATATTGTTGGACTTTCACAATATCCCTGTGGTAGTCACGTATATGTATACCTTTTCCCCTGAAATGTGAATGCAAACCAATACTGGTTGTCAGGGTGTATCGGTATAGAAAATAACGCATTGCTGATGTCTACCACAGAATAATACTTCTGTTGAAGTTTTAAATCATTCAACAGTGTGTGTGTGTCTGGCACTGTAGGTGCCCTTGGTATTACTGCGTCATTTACAGCTTGTAAATCTTGGACCATACGCAATTCTCCATTTGCCTTTTTAACAGGAAATAAGGGTGTGATACATGGTGAATCAGGAGATTCCACCAGCACCCCTTCCTTAAGTAAAGCTGCTATGATAGGTTTGATTCCTGCCTCTGCATCTTTTCTTAAGGGATACTGTCTTTTCTGTGGTCTAAATGCTGATTTTGGCATGATAGTAACTGGCCCTGCTGTACGAATAAGTCCTACATCTGATTTTCCTGTTGACCAGAGAGTTTCTGGTATATTCTGTAAGGCATTCTCTTCCTCTTTTAATAGGAGTGCTAATCAGCTGTCCTTGCTAGACTGCAAGTGTACGGCTGAGTGGGTCTGAGTTATCCAATTCAACTTCTGTATTTGTATTCCCTGTTCTGACAGTTCTAATTCTGTCTGTTTCTCCCATCTCATGACCTTTTCTCCTAGGTCTGCCCATTCTATATTTTTGTCCTTGGTTAAGCTAACATGTGGTAATCGATTAGATTTATAGAGTGCAAAGAACTCCTGGGGCAATGAACAGCTGGCTACACTCTTCCCTTCTGTGTCCCAGTACAGGTTATGTAATATCAATCTGTTTGCATGATTTTTAAACAATTCTTGCTCATATTCCTTATCAGGTCCTGGTGTGTTACAATAATACAGGGTACAGTGCAACAGGTCTTGTTTCTCAATGTCAAGGGAGGGGAACTTGCTGATGGCTACATTCATTAATTCTTCGGTCACAGTCCCTGGACCAGTCGTAACCAAGTCCTGGCTGTACCAATAAAACATTTCACCCTACAATTTCACTGCAAAGGTATCAATTTGTCGCTGTGCTTCCATACCCTGCATGGTTGGGACTACTGCTATACCAAACAGTTGCATAAGGTCTCTGCCCAAGAGGTTTACTGGGCATTTTGCAGAAACAACAATTTTGCTTTTCTGAGTCAATCCTGAAACAGGATCAGTTATTGAAATGTTACGGGAGAGGGGCTCCCGGTACAGCTGTCCATTAGCTGCTTATACCAGTATGTAATCAGGTGACTCTGTGTTTTCTGGCAGTTTGGAGGAATGTATCAGGGTTCGTGATGCCCCTGAGTCACACAAGAATTTGACTTCCCTCCCTTCTACCAAGAGTGTAACTTCTGGTTTTGTGTCTGCTAAATAGAGCTCCAGGCTCAATAAAGCTAGGTCTAATATTTCATTTTCTTCATTGTCAGTAACTTCCTGCACTTCCTCTATTTCTTCTGCCACATCCTCTACTCCCTCTATCACATTCTCATTTGTCCTTTCTCTGCTATCCCCTTCTAGTGATTCCTGACTACCATATAGTCAGTCCTCACCCTCCTTGTCTTCCGTGGTTGCCTTCTTGTTTTTCCTGCAATCCCTTGCCGTGTCCCTTTTTACCACATTTGAAACATTCACCCCTTTTCTTTCGCCCTTCAAAGTCCTCTGATCGCTGATCAGATTGTTTGTTTCCCTGTGCATTTTTCTTGCCCTTTTTCCCGGACTGTACTACATAAACTTCTGCTCCATCTTCTACAGAAAATACTTGAGCTTTCTTTTTCTTTTTGCTATTAAAATGCCTTTCGGCATACCTAGCATATTCAAGTAATGACTGTAACCTGCTTGGACGATGATCTACCATGTGTTTGGTAATAAAACTGCTTATGGGTGCAATACTGCCTTTTAAAAATGCATTCTTTAACTGCTGTTCATATGGGGAATCTTGTGTTTGATCTTCAGGAACCTGCATTCCACAGTGGTTATTAAAACATTCTAATAAGTTATAACTCAGCCTCATTCCTTGAAAATCTTCTGAGAACTTTCTAAAATTAACTTTTGGATGGGGAGTTCCCTCAGTGGCTTTCCGGATATCTTCCGGAGTCCAAGGTCTATACACTAAAATAGTTGGGTCCTGATGGTCTTGTCCTGCCTGAGGATTAGGTACTTCTATAAGTGGGCATATTTCTTCTTCACTCATAGATCGTGAATTCTTAATCATTTGATATAACTCAATGCCTTCATTTGAGTTTCCTGCCCGTGTTCGCTGGTCCCGATGGGGTCTCTAATAAATGGTTTTACTTTTACAATGTCTCAACTATTCAGTGACAACAGGATATCATGGGGGTGGACTAACCTGTTCACTTGCTTCATATTCTGGTAAGGGGGGCGGAGGGGGCCAATGCTATTACTAAGTTATTGTCCTCCTTATCTAAAAACATTGTTTTTGAATTATTGTTCTTTTGCTCCGTACGGTTTACTTCCTCAATCCACCTGTGTGCCTGAGGAATTCCTATTTGGCGTTGCTTTTTTACCCGACCTTTGGAATCAGTTTTGAGCTGTTTGACAAGTTTGATAAGCGAGGATTTTTCTAATTTTCTGTCAAATTCGTACTTATTAACCCATTTTGAATAGTATTTAATATTGTCAGCTCGCTGCGACTGCATGTATTTTGGGTCTTCGGTTAACGGCGGATTTTGGGGTCTTTTTGTGCAATTATTACCCATTTTGTTCTACCCTTTTTTGATCGTTACGTAACTTCTCTTATTTTTAACATGATACCACGGATTTTGTTATAGTCTCTTCAGAATGACTGCCTACCTATTCTGTTTCTCCTGATCTATGACAAGACAGTAATCTTTTCTGTCCCTGACTTGTAAAATACAGTCTTGACAAAAACAATACAAATCTAGTCCTTGATCTAAAACAGAAAACAGAAAAAAGTAGATTCACCTTACCTGAGCCTACGTGATTGATCACCTGGTTCGTGGAGACCCGTCCTTCAGTCGTAGATCAGAAAGTGGCTGGCCTCTTTTGCACGACAATTCAGTCGGAGGACTTTTCAAATATGAAGAACCGATTTGTTTTTTTCCCTGTACGGTTTCAACCACCTAGCCCGTCTGATCCGAGGTGAAGTGAGGGTTCCGGTCCGAAGGACCAATCTGTCAAAGGAAAAAACTTCAAAGACCAATTCACGTAAGGTTCAGGTATGGCACCTTTCATTACTTGCAGCAAGGAGACAAAACATGCGGATACAGGATTTTGTCTAAATTACTAGTAGGCAGTATGCTTCTTTTATACAGTTCTATGAAATGTTACTTTTCTATAGCTGATGTAGTTAGACACAGCTTTCTGTATTATTCTAAAGAAAATGTTACTTAGATTTCCTGCTGACATGTCCACATTTAAAACTCACTATGTGTTAGATAGAAAATGTTACTTGGATTTCCTGCTGACATGACTGGATTTATGAAAAAACATTTGAGAAAAACAACCTGGCCTTGGGGCTTTATTTTTTAGCCCATACAAACTTTCTATTCTTCAATTGTGCAGTCATAATATATATGTGTTACATTTCAAGGTACATTTCTAGCTTAGGTACAAGTAATGCTGACTACGGTTTATATTTTCAAGCAGCCTTTGTTTTCATTATCAATAGCTTCAGCAGTTATGTACTTTTCTCATAGCATAAGCAGAAAATCAATAACTCTTTGTTTAAATCTCATGACATTAGTAGAAATGAAACATCTATTATTATTTTCATGACATTAGCAGAAATCAAATGCTTTCCTGTTAATTTCCAAAGCATAAGCAGATCATAGCTGCACATATTTTTATGTCATAACAGGATTGGAATGTCTCAGCAGCTCGTGCAGATTTATGCAGTGTGAAATAGAATAAATGCGTTAACCCTTTTTAAACCTCGAATACACTAAGCATGCATATTACTAATACATATTTTTCTAACACCAGGCTACAACTCTTACCACACCTTTTGTCCAGCAAACCAAGACCGAAACACTAAAGGTGGTGGAGTGTCCATATTCACCATAGATATTCACACCTACAGGGTAGTTGCCCAACACAATGCATCTGAAATACTACAGGTGCAACTAACACTAGATAAGACTGCAATCCAGATTGTAGCTTGCTACAGATCCCCCACCATGCCGTAAGATTCTCACTACACCTTTCTAAACATACTTGAAATATTAAGATACAACCTAACACCCTAATACTGTGAGATTTCAACTACTCTGCCATTAATTGGGAAAACTACTTGGGTGCCAACACCTTTGCCCAGTGGTTCTTAGAATTTATAAATTCCAATGCCCTGGATCAACTAATCCATAGTCCCACCAGGGGCTCAAATATCTTTGACCTGGTCATTACCAACATGGGAGATTGATGCTCCACACCAGCAGTCACCCCCTCATTGGTCAGGTCTGACCATAAGCCAATCACCCTTGACGTCCCACCCCCATCCCCCAATAGGGAAACCTCCCTAAAAAATATATCCAAAGCCAACTTCATGCTACTCAAGTCAGAAGTGACAAACTTCATGACGGCAGATGGGAACTGAAAGTTCAACTGCTGAATCCTACACTAAGGCACTTTATGAGCATATCCACTCATACATAAATTGTGCCATTCCAAACAGAACCAAGACCTTCTCCTCCAAAAAAAGGAAGCAAATCTGGTGGTCCTCTGTCATAAACAAGTTATACAACAGAAGGAAGAAACTGTTACAGAAAAGAGGAAAATCCCAGGATACAAAAAACTTCCTTACCAGCCTCAGTAAGAAGCTGAGATAGGTTCATAGGTTCAAAGGTTCATACTAGGCTATCTGACCTAGGGCATTTATAAGCCTAGCCAGAATGTGTTTGGCTTTCGCCACCCATTTTAAATTTATTTTGCTATGCCCTTTTTCGAGGATAGTATACTGTGCCTCTGTCTAACAGTGACACAGAAGTGATACCCAGGGTAAACCTACGATCTCCCATCCATTCATCAAGATTCCTCTTGAAGAGAGTCAATGAGGGACTCAGCCTAACCTGGACTGGGATTTTATTCCAGAGTGAAGGGAGCCTCTGGGTTATGAAACTGTCCCTCCAGCATGTCCTATTTATTTCAGTGCTGAGGTTCAAGTCTCTCGAGCGCGTAGCTAGATGGGATTTGGATTTTCTGAGGTGCAACATGTCCATTAATTCCGGGTTGGACATGGCTTTATATGTCAGGCACAGATTGCCTATGAACGGGCGGTATGCCACTGAGTAGAGCTGGAGTTTCTTTAACCGGGCAGCATATGGCATCTGTTTGAGCCCTTTGATCCTCTTGGTGAGGTACTTTTGGGGTCTTTCCAGTTGCTGCAGGTGTCTGGTAAGGTACATCCCAAAAGGGGCATTGTACTCAATTATGGGCCTGATGAGGGATGAGTAAAGAGGCATGATGACGTCCCCTGATCTAGATGTGAATCCCTTCATGATTAGGTGGGCTATATAAAATGTTTTTCTAACCACTTTGGCCACGTGGTTGTCAAATGAGAGATTGCTATCAACTTGGGTCCCCAGGTCCCTAATTACTTCTTCTGTTCTTAATGGATTACCACCTATGTGGTAATTTGTGGGCACTTTGTTTTTGCCAAAGGGGATGACTATACACTTTTTGGCATTTAGCTTGAGGCCATGGCTCTGGCACCAGTTGTCTGTTTCTATGAGGCCCTTTTGGAGGATGCTTGTGTCGACTGAAGAGTCGATTATGGCGCCCAGTTTGCAGTCATCTGCAAACTTTGTCAGCCACAGTCCTTCCGTGTTGGCCTGTACCTCCGAGAAATATATACCGAACAAGAGAGGTCCCAGGACTGAGCATTGTGGGACACCACTTGTAACTGGTTTGGAGTCTGACATGGCTCCAGCAATTCTAACCATGTGGGTTCTGTCCTTGAGCCAGTTTGCAATCCATCTAGTGACATAGGGGTTTATATTTAAGCTGGTGAGCTTATCTATAATGCCCGAGTGGGGTATTGTATCGAAGGCTTTTGCGAGGTCCAGGTAGGCTGTGTGGACCACCTTCCCCTCGTCAATGGCCTCAGTGACTGTTTCAAAGAAATCAACCAGGTTTAAGAGGCAGGATCTGCCCTTAACAAAGCCGAACTGGGTAGTTTCCAGTGTTTGTAGGTCCCCAATATCTTTATTTATGAGGTCCATGATGATCCTTTCCATAGCTTTGCAGACCAAGCTAGTTGGGCTTATGGGGCGATAGTTTCCAGTATCCGTTGAGGCACCACCTTTATGGAGAGGGACCACTGTTGCTGTACGCCACTCTTTGGGCACATATCCTGTAGTAAGGCTGAGATTGAACAGTAGTTTTATGTTTGGGTTTAGCTCTTCTTGGAGTTCATGCAGGACGCAGCCCGGGACACCATCTGGTCCCATTGATGCTGTGTTTTTTGCTTTGGAGATGGCGCCTCTTACCTGAGCATCTGAGATGTCAGGGTGGCAGCACTCTGCTGGGATAGATATTTGCCCTTTTGGTGGGGAGGGGGGGGAGAAGTTTGCGCTGAACCTGTCAGCTAGGATGTTGGCAATGTCTGTGGGTTCAGTGTATTTTTTGTCATTTTGGACTAATTCTGGGCATATCTGGGAATTACCACCCAGGTTCCTAACATAACTAAAGAAAGCCTTGTGATTATCCTTAGTGTCCTGTGCAATTTTTCTCTCGAAGCTAGCCTTAGACAATTTTATGTGTGCCCGTAGTTTTTTGCTAATACTGATCAGTGATGCCTTCCCTTTTTGGGATTTTGCTCTATCATTTAGTAGCTTCCTCCTTCTATTGTATAGTTTGTTTATGGCTGGGGTCCACCAGACAGGACGTCTGCCTTTGGAGGATTGGGTCTTGGTTTTATTTAGGATCGCATGATCCATGAATTCCTGAAGGTGTTCATAGAATGCGTTTATAAAGGATTCTGCGGTCTGGGCTGTATTTTCCACAGGCCCGGGGGCTTTGAAGGATTCCACCTCAGTTTTGAGGAGTGTGAAATTTGCTTTAGAGAAGTTTTTCACTGTGGTTTTCTGGGCGGGGGTGGGGTCGGGATGTGAATATCCAGTGAGATTAGTTTATGGTCTGATCTTACCAGTGAGGGATACACTTCTGGTCTGGAGCATAGAGTCCCCATGTTGGTGATGATCAGGTCCAGTATGTTTTCTCCTCTTGTGGGAGTGGTAACAAGTTGTTCCATAGCATTTGAGTTTATAAATTCTAGGAACCTTTGGGCTAGGGTGTTGGAGCTAGAGTAATGCTCCCAGACTATGTTTGGGTAGTTGAAGTCGCCCAATATAATGGTGTTTGGAGAGACCTTCATATTTTCCAGTGTTCTCAGGAAGGCCGAGTGGGGTTCCTGGGTTTGGGAGGGTGGTCTGTAGCAGGCTATAAACTGGAAGGCAGTCTTACCCACTGTTAGTTGCACATGGATAGTCTCTGATGCTTCGTGCTTTGCCACCAACCTGGAGGTGTGGGTATCTTTGATGAATATCGATACTCCCCATCCTTTTGTGGTTCGGTCCAAGTTTTGGGGCCGAAAAGCATGGTATGAGGTATAACCTGGTAGTGCTGGGGTGCTCTCGGGAGCCCTGAACCAGGTTTCTGTTACTGCACAGATATCGATGTTCTCCATGCTAAGGAGAGTTTCTTAAGGGGGTGAGAGGAGGGTGAAGTTGGCACTGAATCAGTCTGGTAGGATATTGGCAGTATCCTTGGGATCAGTATATTTAATGCCATTCTGTTGTAGCTCAGAGCAGATCTGATTGATCCTTCATAAAATCCTCCAAAGCTAGTTATGAAAATAAAATTGCCAAAGATTCTAGGGACAACCACAAGGCATTCTACAGTTATATCAAGAATCTAAATGGCAATAATCAGATCTGCTCTGAGCTACAGCAGAATGGCATTAAATATACTGATCCCAAGGATACTGCCAATATCATACCAGACTGATTCAGTGCCAACTTCACCATCCTCTCACCCCCTTAAGAGTCCATCTCAATACCAAAATTTTGGCAAATGCTGGTAATCACGGCCACACAGGTAAAAAAAAACACACTCTCCAAAGCTAAGAATACAGCATCTATGGGACCAGACAACATCCCGGGCTGTGTACTACATGAACTACAAAATGAACTGGCACCTCAACTAAGTGTCATGTTTAATCATAGCCTCACCTCAGGCTCCGTGCACAATGATTGGCACATAACTACAGTTATCCCACTCCTCAAGGGGGTGTTCCACCTTGGACCCGAGGAACTATCGTCCCATCAGCTTAACAAGCTTGATCTGCAAAGCCATGAAACACATTATCATGGAACTTATAAACAAAGACACCGGTAACCTCCAAACACTGGACCCCACCCAGTTTGGTTTCATGAAGGGCCAATCTTGTCTCCTCAACCTGATTGATTTCTTCAAATCAGTCTCCAGAGCCGTGGATGAGGATAGGACAGTTCACACAGCCTATCTGTACCTCGCCAAGGCCTTCGACACCCCCCCCACTCTGGAATCATAAATAAACTCACTAAGCTGGGCATTTGTCCCTACGTCACTCGATGGGTCGCAAACTGGCTTACTGACAGAACCCACACTATAAAAGTAGCTGACTCCAAATCCAGCTCCAGACAAGTGACAAGTGGAGTACCTCAGGGTTCAGTCCTGGAAATGTTTTTGTTTGGCATCTACTTCTCCAAAGTACAGGCCAACACCAAGGGACCCTGGCTAGCAAAGTTCACAGATGACTGCAAACTGGGAGCCATTATCGAATCCCCAAATGATGTGGATATCCTACAAAAGGGCCTTACAGAGACAGATGCTTGATGCCATAGCCATGGGCTCAAGCTCAGTGCCAAGAAATGTATAGTTATCCCGTTTGGGAAAAAACATGTACCCATGAATTACCACATAAGTGGCAGTACACTAAACACCGAAAGTGTGAAAAGGGACTTAGGGACACAGGTAGATAGTTAGTCTAACCTTCGATAACCACATCACCACAACAGTCAGGAAATCCTTCTATGTGGCACATCTCATCACTAAGGGCTTTTCATCCAGGAAAAAGGAGGTCATTGTCCCACTGTACTCATCCCTCATTAGACCCATTATAGAGTACAATGTCCCATTTGGTAAGTACCTCACAAGATATCTGCAGCAGTTGGAAAGGCCACAGAAATACCTCTCTAAAAGAATCACAAGTGTAAAGTAGATGCCTTATGCTGACCATCCAAAAAAAACTCCATCTATACTCTGTTGCATATCATCTACTCAGAGAGAATCTCTACTTAACATACAAGGCCATGTCAAACCCAAAGCTGTTGGACATGCTGCACTTAAAGAAATCCCAATCCCTCAGAGCCATGCACTCCAGGGATCTAAACCTGGTCATCACAATGAACAAAACATGCTGGAGGGATAGGTTCCTGTCCCAGAGACTCCACATACTCTGGAATAGACTGCCCATACATGACAAGCAGAGCGCCTCTTTGGCCCTCTTTAAAAGGAACCTTGATGACTGGATGGGAGATAGAAAATTCAGCCCAGGGATCATGTCAGTTGCCCTACTAGACAGGGGAACAGGGAAGTAAATTTCCTGGGAAGAAATAGCCAGGGTACTGTTATGGCTAGGCTTGTATAGGCACGAGGGCCAATAGCCTAGTACCAACCTATGAACCTATGAAATGTAGGTTTTGTAAAACCAAACTGGAAACAGTCACACACCTCGTTGGTGGTTGTGACATGCTAATGGCAGATGGCCTGTACACTGAAAGGCACAATAGTGTGATGAAACTGTTGCACTGGGGATTGTGCAAACATTATGGTTTTGAAGTGGCTGAGAAGCACTGGAAACATGATCCATAAAGCATCAGAGAAAATGATCAAGTCTTCATCACATGGTATGATCCTTTACCAACATTTTAAAAGATAGATGCTAGAAAACTGGATATAGTAGTCCAAGAAAAGAAGACAAGAATAGCATTGATCATTGAAATCAACACACCCAGTGATTGCTTTGTCCTGCGTACAGACAGACACAAGGTTATAAAATATCAGGATCTGCAAGCAGAAATGAGAGCAATGTGGAAGAAGGATACTCAAATATTTCCAATTGTAGTAGGAGTAACGGGTCTTATAAAAAAAGAGTCTAAAATCTTATTTAGTTACACTACCAATACATGTAACTCCATATGAATTACAGGAGTCATTACTGGGCACATTGCGGATGCTGCGAAGAACACTTTTGGCTGATATCACAAAGTGAAACAATACCAATTTCATTAACTTTAATCATACTTTGACTTATGAATGGGGTCCATTCCTGTCATGGTATTAGAAACCTAAAAGATTTGGAGAAATTAAAAAAAGGGACAGATATATCTTACAGAGGATACCACTGCTGTGGACAGACTCCACATCCACATTACAGAAAGTTCATCCTGTCTGTGTTCAAGCACAACTTAGATCTATGGATAGGAAACAAAGAATTTACCCAAGGACCACCCGCTGTACTACTAATGGACAGGGGTAGCTACTAAATGCTTTACATAATGTCTGGGTCCCTCAAATTATCTATGGTATGATCCTAGTTGTTATCAGAGGTAATATATAAATATTCGCCATGTGATAAGTAAGGCCAATCTCTAATTAAATAGGATAGGTTGATTCTAGCACAAAAAAGGAAATTGGCTAGCCATAAAATAGCCCATAAAAGCAGCTACCCTAGTACTTACCTATGGACCAAGAGAGATGGAAATTAAATAGGTAGATTATTTCACTTCTGAGCCAGATAACGTCTCCCAAAAAAAGAGGTATTGGAAAAATCCCCTTAGTTTTATAGCTACCTGTTGAACAGGGCATTATACAAAATAATGGAAATATAACTTCAGAGCTTGGTTCAATTTCAACAGTTATCTATAAGTACTTAATACCAGAGCCCATCTTTTCTGCTCTATCATCAGTTATATGACACATGACCTGCCCAACTTTACATGTTGATGATCTTGCACTGTTTGACACTAGTGCTTATCATGTGCTGTTTTGCATGCAATCATTAATATCATTCTATAAATTTATTTTTATAAATTTCTGACATTCAAAGGGATGCTGGGCCACACGTGCTGTAGTGTATTTAACCTAATGTCAGGTTATGTTTCTCAGAAAAGGGAGAAGATTCTAGCTCAACAAATTCCACATTGATACAGCATAATGGTTTAGTGAGACATCCTTCCAGTTGTGTTTCGTTATACCAGCATGGTATTGTTCTGCAGGTAGCACTTGGCCAGATAACCCAAGAATCGTAACATCTATCAGCTCTATCACACTCCATGGTGATACCGTGCATGCAACATGAAATTCAAATGCCTTGCATCAAACAGAAACAGAATTTTCCACTTTATTGAAACTTCAGGTTTGTCAACAGTATTTTAGAGCACAATATATCTACAATTCAGAATAAGCAAATTAAGAAAAAAAGAAAATATTTACACTATTACATTCAGGGAAATCCCCCACATCACTCCTTTTCCCATAAGCAATATCTTATTTTTTTTCAAATTGCTACTATATTATCTCTTTTATTAATCTCCCTTGAAGCATAGCATCATCTATGGTTAGCATTCCTACACCAGCACTGAGCATCTGTGCAATGTTAATTTTCCAGGAGGTCAATGTGCAATGAGTTGGAAGGCTAATCAGACACGTATTAGGCACCGAACAGTACTAGGAAGTGTAAGCAAAAAGATGTGTTATTAAAGAAAAGAAAAGCTCTAATGGGAGAAATCGTGACAGTCTAGTCTATGGCTACAGTAGTGCAAGTGACTGATGTGATGAACATGACAACAAAGGCAGGCCAGTAAAGATAAGTTAATGCACCTTCAGAAATGCACTGTAGTACCAACAGCAGCATTTTGCTTTCACCAGACACAAGAATGGCAGCAGACAGTCCATCAGATAAACTACTGTGGGTATGTACAGTCATGTGCCAGCCACTCCCATCTTACAAATGGGGAAGAAATGGCATAGATAGAAAAGTAGTAAAGGAGAAAAGAAGGGAGACAGGAACACAGAAAGGTAACCATAAGGCATGAAAAGTAGGGGTGTATTTTTTATAAGGGAAAGAACCTTTTTGCAATATATACATAAGAAATGTAGGTAAAGAAGACAGAAATGGATTGTTAAATTTCGGAAGGGCAGATATCAGAATCATAGTACACAGACAGGATGGTATACACCAACAGTGGGGAGGACAAACAGATGGACACAGATATGTACAGGGTGAGCAAGTGATGATGTAGTTGGTTAGACATTGGCCAATGAATGGGGATGACAAATAAAAGGAAGGAAAGCACCAGAATGTGAGTAGGATAGCTCCTGGCATTACTGGATGCCAGACTGGCCCAGGGGTCAGCAACCCCAAACATTACTCACCAAATGGCTGATGTTCTGAACCAGTTGCTCACCCAGTGAGTGGGGCCTGCTAGCTATATGACTTGAAAAGTCACATCAGAGAGCACGCTACATTGTTAAGACATGCACCCAGTTGCAAGTGTACCTCAACCATCAGCCACCACAACTAATTATGAGAAGCCATGACAGATCACGTCTGCCCACTATCATAAGAGGAGTGTTTATCCTTCCAAAAAGTGGACAAACAGGCCATTGACATCACCTCCAAGTCACCTCCAGCAGTGTGTTCATCATCCCAATGATGAGAGATAGATTTGGCAACTACTGGCAGCTCAGCACCAGCATCATTGGTCAACAGGAATTGACTGTAGCCTCACCTCCTCATCTCCCTAAGCTGGATCTACAGAAGTATGGTACAACTGGAAATATACCTTAGATGGATATGCTTTACAACATAATGGCAGTTGTACAGTGGGCCACTACAAATGTCATATGTACCATTGCAACAAAGTGTGCATTCTTAAACACTACTATACAACAGGTAAAATAGTAGATCACCACAGAACAGAAAAAAATCCTTACAGTACATTCAAGGCTCTGTCTATTGAAACTCTGCTTGTCACTGCTGAATAACTGCAGGGTCACTACACATTACATCACTGCACTGATGCAGCACTGTTCACCAGGCTGGATGATACAGATGGCATCATTCACCATCCTTGTAAGCTCTTGCCAGGCATTCACCTTCAAAAGTAGGGCATCATGCTAGCCTGCCAGCCACCATTTAAAATTCCTGTAATGGAAAAACAGGAAAATTCTGGTCTTTCTGATACCTTACATTAGTGTCCTGCATTTCACAATGTCTGCATTTGTCATGTCCACTCACTAAAGTCTGCTCCAAAAAAAAAAACAGTAGCAGCGTTCACACAGACCAACATTTATGAATCATGCCACACAACATAGCCTTGCATTGTGCATTAAAATATGCCTGTAATGCTGCACTCTTGCATTGCTCACTGCATTTCTGCACTGTGACATTACTCTGTGTCTGTACCACTGCACTGCAACATTAATCTATGTCTTTAGTACTGCACTTTGATATTACCCTATGTCTGTAAGTGTTACACTGAGACATTACCCTGTGTCTGCACTGCTGCACCATGGTACTAAGAACAGATATGCCACCAGACCTCTACATGCTGTAGGACTAGGAGCAAGCATACTGGTCACATGATTTATAACCATTATACTCCTTTTGGGCACATCTCATTTGCTCACTCAAGTGGGTGCAGTGAGATCATATTCTGATTTCGGGCACTCCTACTGTGTACAAAGAGAGCATTTGGGAAGGACAACCCCTGTAGCCTCTCAATCCTGCTCTGTTCCCTCCCTCAAAAATAAAATAAAATAAAATAAAATAAAAATAAATTAAAAAAAAAAAAATATATATATATATATATATTTTTTTTTTTTTTAATTCAGCTGCTCTTACTGTAACTGTCTTAGTTGCTGTTCTGCGTGCTGTTATCTGTTCAGTCGCTCTTACTCTGTACTTATTACTACTTGTTAGTAGCCTTCTAATTTACTGCCTTCTGCACTTGTTTTTTAGTCATTTGTTAATTTAATTGCATTTATTTGAACTGCATTTGCCGTGGTGTTGCTACACATTCAGATGTGCTTGCCTGCACTGCAATTTGAATTGTATTTACTGCTACTTAAGCTGCTTTTCTGTAAAAAAAAAAAAAAAATTCTAAGCTTGTTTCCTGCCTTTCCTGTACTAGTCTACTCCAGATACAGACCTGCTGTATCCAGCTTTTGAGCCCCCCAAGACTTTCTGAGTTGGAGGGAAGCCTTCTAGCTTATCAGTGGGAGTGTAAACACTAGGTAGCCTATCTACCATGGGAAGAGTGGGTTTTGGCCCAGAAATTGTAGTTCATTGGCCGTTTGGACAGTTTTTCCATCTCTTTCTACTTTCTGGTTTAAAAGCCTGCATTTGCATTTGGTCCCCACCTTTCCTGTAATTAGTGTAGTCCAGGTACAGATTTGCTGTATCCAGGACTGTTGGTAAGCTTTTGAGCCCCCCCAAGCCCTTCTATGTTGAAGAGAAGCCTTCTAGCTTATCAGTGGGAGTGGTAAGCACTAGGTAACCTACCTACCACAGGAGGAGTGGTTTATGGCCCAGAAATTATAGTTTATTGGCCGTTTGGAAAGCTTTTCCATCTCTTTCAACCTACTGATTTAAAAGCCTGCATTTGCGCTTGTTTCCTGCTTTTCCTGTTACTAGTCTAGTCCAGGTACAGATTTGCTGTATCCAGACTTTGTAAGCTTCTGAGCCCCTAAAGCCTTTCCGTGTTGGAGGAAAGCCTTCTAGCTTATCAGTGGGAGTGGTAAGCATTAGGTAGCCTATGTACCATAAGAGGAGTGATGCCTGGTCCAGAAATTGTAGTGATTGGCTGTTTGAGCAGTTTTTTCCATCTCTTTCAACTTTCTGGTTTGAAAGCCGCACTTGCGCCTGTTGTCTGCCTTTACTATAACTAGCCTAGTCTGTTTACAGAGTTGCTGTATCCAGGATTGTTAGTAAGCTTCTCAGCCCCCACCCCAAGCATTTCTGTGTTGAAGGGAAGCCTTCTAGCTTATCCATGGGATTGGTAAGCACTAGGCAGCCTGTCCTCCATGGGAAGAGTGAGTTTTGGCCCAGAAATTGTAGTTTATTGGCCGTTTGGGCAGTTTTCCATCTCTTTCAACTTGCTGGCTTAAAAGCTTGTGTTTGCACTTGTTCCCCGCCTTTCCTTTAACTAGTCTACTCCAGGTACAGATTTGCTGTATCCATGATTCTTTGTAAGCTTTTGAGCCCCCCCAAGCCTTTCTGTGTTGGAGGGAAGCCCTCTAGCTTATCAGTGGGAGTGGTAAGCACTAGGCAGCCTGTCTACCACTAGAGGAGTGGTTCTTGGCCCAGAAATTGTAGTTTATTGACCATTTGGACAGTTTGTCCATCTCTTTCAACTTTCTGGTTTAAAAGACCACATCTGCACTTATTTCCCATCTTTCCTGTAACTAACCTTCTGGGAAGCACTAAAAAGCCTTAAACTGATACAAGTCTTCTGGCTTAGAAGAGAGACTGTGGAGTGATTAAGTATCAGTTTTCTGTACTTTCTTGTTGTATTTAACTGTTTTCCACCTAAACACTGATTTTCCAGCATTTATTGTGATTTAAAAGCTTGTATTTTTTCACATATCGTACTTATTTGACTGCCTGCACTTTTAAAAAGTTGTTTTTTGTTTAAATAATTTATTTAAATGTTGTAGGCTACACACTAAAGTGCAATAGCCTTTTCTGATCGTTTGTAGTTGTTTAAAGCTGTTTTAAGTGCATTTTTACTGTTTTGCCTTATCTTTTCAAAAAACTAAAAAAAAAAAAAACAAAATAATTCCTTGTTTCCCACCTTTCTAAGCTAGTATAGTCCAATTTTCAGGCTAGTGCTGAATTCAGGGCTGTGTTACAGGTTTCTGAGTTGCCCATACCTTACTTGGATAGAAGGAAGTTTCTCTGTTCACCTGTGAGAGAAGGGAGCTTTGAGCAGCCTATCTGTCCCTGGAGCAGTAGTTACAGCCCAGAAGTTAGTAGTTCATTGGCCATTTTGGGCTAATTTCTATCTCTTTCATTTCCCTGTTATAAAAACCATGTTTGCATGCTTTTGCGCACCGGGCAGCACCGGTTAGCTAGGGTTAAATTATTCCCTGCTTCACTAAGTCTCCTCTTCAGGTTTTTCCTTGAAACTAGTCTAACTCTCAACCCAAGCATTCAAAAAGCATCTTACAGCCCAGCACTTGCTTAGACCTAATAGCAAGCACTAATATACCATGACACTTGATTGCCCAGCAGGGCAAGGCTCTTTATTCACCCCTCACCAACCAAGGTACTAAGCAGCTCACCCTACTATTCAGGTATGACCAAAGGGCAATTTCAGGTGTACTCTCCAGTCCAGCTGGTGAACCTGGGTATCCTGAGGCAATGTTACAACTGCCTGATGTACACAGACAACCCTCTCCTCCTACCACAAAACACTAACATATACAAGAGATGGAATTATACAGTCAAAATGGAGGCTAAGCTGTCTCCACCCAAGACTGGAACAGACAGTCAAGAAGAGAAGGTTAACACTTGCAACACACCTCCAGCCACACATAGACCTACTAAACCAGTACTGGCAAAAAATACACATAAATACACAAAATCATACTTGGAGGCTCTAAATAAAAACCTGCAAAAGCATTAGAGACCTTCAAAGCAGACACTCAAACAACCTGCACATCCTGTCGCAAACAAGACAACACATAAAACACAAAATCAGTGTACTGCACAATCACAGCCCTTAAAGCGAAATAACATACCTAACACACTAGTAATAGGTGACTCTATAGTCAGGCACACTGACGTCCCACTCTCTAGGCTGGACAAGCAGAAGGTTACTGTTAGCTGCCTGTCGGGAGCCAGAATCTGCCACATAACACAAGCACTCAGGTCACTCCAGAACAAGTACAAATATGACTCTGTCATTGTTCATGTTGGTGTTAATAACCGGAGACGTACCTCTCTGGACTACATGAAAAGAGACATGGAAGAGCTCTCTGATCATGTAGCCCAGGCTAGTATGACCCTGACCCTGAGTAGCATTCTGCCCTCACCAAGAATGATACCTCAGTATAAAGAAAAAAATATCAATTTCAACAATTGGCTAAGCTTCTGGTTTCATTCAAAGGGGATCCAGTGTCTGTCAGCCTGGGATGACATGCTCGACAAGATGCATTGCCTCACAAGAGATGGCTTGCACCTGTCACCCCTAGGCTTTCAAATACTGGCCAAGGCTCTTGCTGCCCCCATAGTGCCTTTTTTAGGCAAGGCTCAAAAGTCAAACCCACCTCCATCAAAAGCACAGTTAACAAAAAACTGAGGGTTATGCTACTCAACACCAGGAGTTTAAATCTCAAAATCCACGTACTCTAAGCACTCCTCAGTATGGAGAACGTCGACATCTGTGCAGTAACTGAAACCTGGTTCAAGGCTCCAGAGAGCACCCCAGCACTACCGGGCTACAACTCATACCACACTTTTTGGCTACAGAACACGGATCGAAACACAAAAGGAGGGGGTGTATCCATATTTATCAAGGATACCTACACCTCCAGGTTAGTGGCACAGCATGATACCTCTGAGACCATCCATGTGCAACTAACATCGGGCAAATCTGCAATGCAAATTGTGGCCTGCTACAGATCACCCTCCATGACCCAGGACCACGACTCCACCTTTCTGGAGACACTGGAAAACATGAAGGTCCTACCAAACACCCTGATATTGGGCAATTTCAATTGCTCTACCATTAGCTGGGAAAACTACTCGAGTACAAACTCCCAGGCCCAGCACTTCCTGGAATTCATCAACTCAAATGCCCTGGATCAGCTGGTAAACTCCCCTACCAGAGGTGAAAACATATTGGACCTGGTCATCACCAACATGGGCGACATGTATTCCACACCAGAGGTCAACCCATCACTGGTTAGACCAGACCATACACTAATCACTCTGGATGCCCACACCCCACCACCACCCCCAACTAAAGAAACCACAGAAAAAACTTTTCTAAAGCAAACGTCACCTTACTTAATACAGAGGTAGTAAGTTTCACAGCCCCCCACACTAAAGAATAACGCTTCCCAAAATGCAAACACCTTTAAAAATGCACTCTATGAGCACCTACAAGGATGCATGGATCATGCCATCCCTAGCAAAATCAAGACTCACTCCTCTAAGAGAAGGAACCAGTCTGGTGGACCCCTGCCATAAACAGACTATACAACAGAAGGAGGAAACTAGTTCAGAAAATAAGCAAATCCCAAGAAGGAAAGACATCCCTGATCAGAATCGGTAAGAAACTAAGGTCCCTCATAAAATCATCCAAGGCTAACTTTGAAAGAAAAATAGCCAAGGATTCAAAAGATAACCACAAATCCTTCTTTGGCTATGTTAAGAATCTAAGTGGCAACTTGCAGATATGCACTGAACTAGTGCAAAATAGCACAGAATATGCTAAACCTACTGATATTGCCAACATCCTGGCAGATAGATTCAGTGCAAACTTCACCCCCCTCTCACCCCCGAAAGGGCCCACAACAATACCAGAAAAGTGTAGTGTCCTGGAAATCACAGATGCACAGGTGAAAACAGCCCTTTCAAAAGCCAAAAACACAGCATCAATGGGGCCAGATGGTGTCCCTGGCTGCGTCTTGCACGAACTACAGAATGAACTAACCCCCCCACCTAAACATGCCATTCAACCTCAGCCTATCCACAGGCTATGTGCCCATAGAATGGCGCACAGCAGTGGTTATTCCACTCCATAAATGAGGGGCCACAACTGATCCTGGTAAGTATCGCCCCGTAAGCCTGACTAGCCTGGTCTGCAAGACTATGGAGTGCATCATCATGGAACTCATTAACAAAGACATTGGGAACCTCTAAACACTTGACCCGACCCAGTTCGGCTTTGTTAAGGGCAGATCATGCTTACTAAACCTGGTTAACTTCTTTGAGACAGTCACCAAGGCCTTCAATGAGGGAAAGGTGGTTCACAGAGCCTACCTTGACCATTCTTTCAACAACATTCCCCACTCAGGTATTACAGAAAAACTCACCAGCCTGAACATAAACCCCTATGTTATGAGATGGGTTGTCAACTGGCTTACAGACAGAACTCACATGGTAAGAATAGCGTGCTCCAGGTCCGACTCTAAACCAGTCACAAATGGTGTCCTACAAGGCTCGGTCCTTGGACCCCTACTGTCTGGCATACACTTCTCAGAAGTACAGGCAAACACAGGAGGACTATGGCTAACCAAGTTTGCCAATGACTGCAAACTGGGAGCCATAACTGACTCTCTGGCTGATACGGACATCCTCGAAAAGGGCCTTACTGAGACGGACACGTCAAGCTAAATGCCAAAAAATGCATAGTCATCCCATTTGGGAAAAACAAAACACCCACGAATTAGCACATAGGTGGCAGCCCCCTTAATACAGAAGAGGTAATAAGAGATCTGGGGACCCAGGTAGATAGTAATCTCTCCTTTGACAATCATATTGCCAAAGTAGTTAGGAAGTCCTTCTATGTGGCCCATCTAATTACTAAAGAGTTTGCATCTAGAAATAAAGAGGTTATAGTGCCCCTCTACTTGTCACTCATCAGACCCATCATAGAGTACAATGCCCTATTTGGGATGTACATCACAAGACACATCCAACAGCTGGAAAGACCACAAAAGTACCTCACCAAGAGGATTACTGGCCTCAAATATATGTCCTATGCAGCCTGACTGAAAAACCTCCGACTGTACTCAGTGGCATATCTCTTACTCAGGGGTGATCTCTGCCTGACTTACAAAGCCATGTCCAACTCAGAATTGATGGACATGTTCCACCTAAAGAAATCCAAGTCACTGTGAGCCACGTGCTCTAGTGAGCTAAACCTCACCACAACAATAAAAAGAACATGCTGGAGGGATATATTCCTGTCACAGACTCCCCATGCTTTGGAACAAAATTCCAAACTACATAAGGCAGAGCACCTCACTAACACTCTTCAAGAGAAACCTTGACGAGTGGATGGGTAACGGAAAATACACCCCTGGGATCACTTCATTGGCTCTGCTTGACAGAGGATCGGTTAATTAATCAGTAGGGCGGTGAAAGCCAACACACACTGGCTAGGCTTATAAATGCACTCAGGCAGATAGCCTAGTACCTACCTATGAACCCATTATGTGCACAGACGGCACTAAAATATCTGGTTAGCACAATACACTGCATTACTAAGTAAAAGACAGTGGTGTTGAGTAGCTTCATTAGCATACCTGTTGGACTAAGTGACCTTTGTTAGCACAATATAAAACATCAGTGCCTTTATGAGCAACATCAATCATTAGATAAGGAAGGTATCCTGCCTGATAAAAAACCTCAGTAAGAATAACAAATCCTATGGTACATATCAATGACAGTGCGGCAGATGTCATGGTACTTACTAATCTGGAAAAGCTTGACAGCAGCTTGGCAATGTACCACTTGTCTGTGGCTGTGAAGGGGCAGCTGTTTACACTGTTAAGTTTAACCAGGACATGCCATAAGAGGTATGGAGCCTCAGGGCCATATGATGAGGCCTGGATGCAGTAGTTAATTGGGGAGGGGATGCAGTGCAGAGCACTAAATCCAGCCAATAAACAGGTATATAAATTGATAAAGTCTTTGGCCATGCTACAATATATAACTGTATATTGCTGTGCACCCAGTAACTGCAACCAAAAAACAGGTATATAAAAAACAGGGTCACTGTGGCCAAATGTATGGGCATTCCACAACATGCCATTCACACTCACTAACTGACATGTTTCACCTGCAGGTGTACATGTACTGGCATGGCCACCTGAAGTGGGCAATGCCAACAAAAGTTCACTGTCAGGGAGAATGAGATGCTACTGTCAGCATAGATCTTTAATTCTCAGTTCAATAACGAGCGACATAGTCAAAAGTAATGGGGGCTAAAGGTGCAAGTCAGGGAGAGATTTTAATATTGCTCTTATATACTTAGACAGTTGCAATGATAATAGGTTTTGCATTTCATAGGTTCAGAGGTGTATACCAGACTAACAACCACTAGATTATAAGCCTAGCCATGCAACCCAATGTGTCACACAAATTTGATTTATATAGGGATGATTTACTGACTGCCTCTGATCAGCACAGACATAGGTGCCAGTCCAGGGGTATATTTCTGATTATTCATCCATTGGTTCAAGTTGCAGTTAATTAAATAATAGGGCTTGGGAAGAACTCTGTTTCACATGCATGGGAAGACTTTTCAGATAATAGGAATTCTCTGAGAAACATATCTGTCTCTGCAACATGTCCTATTTATGTCCAAGCAAAATGTAGGTCTTTTGATCTAGTAGTTGTGATGCCATTTGTTTTGAGCATGTGAGAAAGGTTCATTAGAATACTGTACAGGGATGCCTTTTATGCCAAACAAAGATCACCCCTCAGAAGTCTGTATGTTACTGAGTAAAGTGAAAGGGTTTTGAGGTAATCAGCATTGATCATTGTATTCTTTTTCAAGGAACCTTTGTGGTGTTTGGTCAGGTACAAATGAAATGGGGCATTATACTCTATGAAGGGCCTGATGAGGGCAAAGTACAATGATGCAATGACCTCTCTGAACCTAGATGCCATATCCTTACTTATATGTTGTCAACATGGAATCATTTCTGTACCACCTTGGGCACATGTTGGTCAAAGGCTAGGTTACTATCTACAGGAGTCTCCAGATCCCTGACAAGTGAATAAATTGTAGGGGGGTATTTTACTGACAACATAGTTACTTGGGGTGGCCAACTTCCCAGAAGGTACAATAATGATTTTCCTGGTATTGAATTTATAGTCAAGCCTTTGTCAGCAAGAATTTAGCTGAGTTAGACCTTCCTGAAGGATGTTCTCATTTTGGGAGGACTCAGTGACTATTTCCAGCTTGCGATCATCTGCAAACTCGGTCAGCTAGAGGAATTTGACATTGATTTCGACATCCAAAAGTAAATGCCAAAGAGGAGTGGGTCCAGCACCAATCCTGATGATCTGCACTGGTGTTCACCATCTTTGCTGAGGTGGTCTCACCAATCCTAACCTCTTGGATCCTATCCATGAGCCAGCTAACTATCCAGCATGTTATAAAGGGGTTTATTCCCAGTTACTTATGTTTGTTGATTCTGCCTGAGTGGCGTAGTGTAACAAATAATTTACCAGATCTAGATAGGCATTATACATCACTATCTCCTCATCCACTGCCTTAGTGACCTTTTCAAAGAAATCCACCAAGTTCAGTAAGCATGAAATTCCTTGGAAAAAGCCAAACTGGGGTGGATTTAGTGTTTCAATGTCTCCTATGTCCTTGTTGATAATTTCCATGATAATTGTTTCTGTGGTTTTGCAAATAAAACTAGTCAAACTAATGGATCTTCTGAAGGTCCTTCCTTATTAAGAAGGATGACCATTGCAGTCCTCCATTATTGTGGTGCAAAGCCAGTTTTAAGACTACAGTTAAGTAATGACTCCAAGGGTCCTGATAAGTCTTATTTTATACTGTCTGTAGGCATCCAGGGATGTTATTGGGGCCCATTCAGACTGTATTCTTGGCTATAGTGAGTGTAGCCAGTACATGTTCTCTAGTTATAGTTGGAGAAGTTATGCTTGAGGATATTTCATGGGGGATGGCTGGGGTAAGAGGGGGTAAAGGTGGAACTGAATTTGTCCTCTAACAGGTTTACTACATTGCCAGGATCAGTGAATGTGATACCATTAATCACCTTTTCAGTGCACTGCTTTGTGCTGCCTTAGAAGTTTCTGACATAGCTGAAGAAAGCCTTATGGTTATTTTTCACCTGGGAGGCTATTTTAAATTCAAAATTGTCTTTGTTTGACCTAATTAGCCCTCTTAGTTGCCTATTTTGTTTTATGAGGGATTAGTTATATTTATGGGAATTACCCTTCCCAATTTTTGCCATAATTTTTTTCTTTTGTTCTTTGTCCTGTTTAATTTGGGATGCCAGCAAGGTGGTTTATTTTTGGGACTAGTTCTGGGCTTACTCCTGGTAGGCAGAACAACCTCTATGCAGTCAGTGAAATGGTTGTACAGAGTTTCTGAGAGCAGTTCAGAGTAGGCTGTTGTGTTCTTGGGATTTGGATGGGCACTGAATATTGAGAAGCCATCACTTAATAAAAGGTAGTTTGCCTTGGAAATGTTCCTAACTGTTACTGGTTTTACTGGGTTATGGAGCTGATTCTGATTACAAAGGAGACAGTTTTATGGTTGAACCATACCAAAGATAAGCAAAGTTTTAGCCAGTATTCAAAAGTCTGGAGGGGAAAGGTACATACCACCCTAAGAAAAGCAATACGGGCTGTTAATAATGTCCTCCTAAGCTAACAAATATTGGATCCCTTTAAATGATACCAGAAAGACATACAATTGTTGAAATCAATCATCTTTTGCTTATATTGTGGCATCCTTCTCAGCGGTAGTAATATACTGCTCAAAGCTAGGCTCATAACAGCCTAAGAGAGTCTGGGGAGGTATATCTCAGGTCATTTACGCCTGCATGACCTATGATGGAATCAAACTACCACTTGTGTTATGGTGACGTGCATGTGCGTGATTTGGTGGATCCTGGCTTCAGAAAAACAACTAACTTTTGGTCTTCTTGTTCAGCATGGTTAGAGGGGTATCAGAATGTCTTACAATGGACTTTTCTATGATGAGAGTCCTGGGAAGTGTAGTTGCTTCCCTTAGGGGCTTTGTGTCTGTGGCTCCATTGAGCATGACTGTATGTGTGGTGATAGGTGCTATTTTTTCTGAGTGCCTTTGGGCTTGTTGAGGTATAGCTTTGCCAATGGGTGTTCTAGTTAATCTTTGCTCCCTGGGAAAATTGCTTTTAAGTACCACAGCATGCATTAGTGTATGTGTATGTTGTCTGCATTGTCTGTGATGTGAGGTGGTGGTTGTGTGTGTGATTTTGCCAACCTGATGTGGTCCTGTATGCAAGAGTTTAGTCTCCATTGTCACTGTTTAAGTACAACTGTTGCATATTGTGTCTGTTTCTACATGAGGCAATTGATTCATTGTCTCAAGATCCCCAACTCCTCCAAGATGGAGGCAGACTAGTTAGGATATTACATATTCATGCTCCCCAGTCCTTTGATTGATGAGCTAAAAGGGAGGAGATGCACTGAGTTTAGAAGGCTATTAAGGATACTTTGTTGATGCAGAATAATAAGGGTACTTTATTGGGGAAGGTTATGCTAAACACTACTAAATTCTACTAACGTTAATGTTTATACTATACTGAATTCTACTAAATTCAAAAGCTATTGCCAATCATTACCCAAACAACTGTTCTGAGCTTGTCAGCCCAAAAGGTATTTTATCTATACTCATTACTTTACAGGGTATAATTTTACAGCCCATTATATGGGAAAATTAGATTTTTAGGTGTTTGCTACTGTACAGGACACTGATAACTGTCCTGTGGTTGTGAGTACATCCCTGCAACCAAAAAAATAACTAATGAGTTCTCTGGCCAATAAAATAATTGCACAATGAGTGCTTTTCTGTGGTTTCCAAATCAGATAAACTAAGCGGACACCTTCTGCCACAAGGTGAATAAACCCAGTCCTCCTAATGTAAAAACACCGTAGAAAAGACATGCACAAGGGTAGCCACAAACGAATTAAACAACTAGCTGCAAATCCCTTGCTGAAGGTGATTTCAAGACAGTCTTGCAGCAAAATCAGTGAGCAGAAGAGCAGTTTCTTTACAACGATACAGTGGAATACACAAATAAAAGCAGGAAACACTAGTGATCACTCAAAATAAGTTAAGCAAATGTGATTTACCAATCAAAAGTACTTAGCCTTGCCTGAGTGGCACTGGATAAAAGTACAACATATCTGGAACACACCAAGCTTTGCTGAGCTCTGGGAAAATTTGAATTCATTTTCTAAACGATATGATCTGAGTAACTGAAATGTCTCTCATTATGTACCTACAAGATAGTCATAAAAACAACCCTTAAAAATTCTTGCGCATATCCTATCTCATCAGCCCAGGTACAAAAAAATGATGCCAGACCATACCCAGACATTCCCTGTCTTCAAACTGCTACCTATTTCAATACATACTTCATAGAATGCATAGCCAACTTAATGTCAAACTCACCTAACACCCCCCTTCCATGCAGCTAACTTTCTCTGCATTAGACACTAGCACATTACCATCACAAAATTCTCTTAACTGCAACCTTTCCAATACAAATATAAGACATCTCTGCCCACTTTACATTTCAACTAGTTTCTATACCTCTCATAAAAAATCTTTTACATAAAATAAAACCTTGTTATGCCTCAGTCAATAACCTTCCCCTGGAATGCCTAAATCTAGCTGCAGATGCAATAGCATATCCAATCAACAATACTATTAATAGAAGAGTAATAGAATCCTATGTTCCTAACTTCTGGAAAATGGTGCATATTATTCCCTTACATAAAGGAGGTAATTCCACTAACATTACAGATTTCTGCTCCATAGCCATCATGTCTTCCCTCTCTAAAATCCTTGAAAGATTCATACATCAACAATTTTTCCACTATCTCTTACAAAATAAGCTAATCACCGCTACGCAACATGGATTTCAGCCAGACCACAGCACATTCACTGCATTACTACTATTTACAGACACTGTCAACAAAACTTGCAACTGTAATAAACTTGTATTTGCAGTATTTCTTGATCAAAAACTTTTGATGTGGTGTCTTACAGTAAACTCATAGGTTCATAGGTTACTAGGCTAACTGCCCTAGAGTCATTATAAGTCTAGTCATATTTATCCTGGGTTTCCACAACTGTCAGTGGTTAGGTGAGTGAAGTTTACAAAGGTAAGGGTCTATGGTAGTTAGTAACAATGTCCTCTAACCAGGAGGGAAATGGGTGCCACCTCAGAAGTAAATTTGAGGTCATCCATCCAATGATCTACATTACATTTGAAGAGGGTCAGGGAGGTGCTCTGTTTCACGTGAATTGGAAGCTTGTTCCAGATAAGTTGCAGTCCCTGAGTGATTTTGCTATCTCTCCAGCATGACCTGTTATTGTCAGAGGCTAGGTTAAAATACCTGGAGCATATGACCCTCATGCAGTTTGATGTATGAATGTGTAGCATTTCTCACAGGGCCAGGTCAGAGACTGCCCTGTAATCCAGGCACAGGTCACCCCTTAGCAACCCGTAGGGGACAGAATATAGTGATAGGGCTTTCAGTGTTTTCATGTAAGACTTATTTTGTGCACCCTGTAAATTCTTGGTGTGAAACCTCTGTTATCTCTCTAATTGCTGCAGGTGTCTGGTGAGGTACATGCAATAGGAAGCATTGTACCTGATTATTGGTCTGATGATGGTCGAGTATAATGGAATTATAACATCCTTGGATCTAGATGTGATGCCTTTAGTTATAAGATGTGACACATTGAAGGGTGTCCGTACTACTGTGCATATGTGGTGGTCAAAGTTCAGAATGCTGTCAACCTGAGTACCCAGATCCCATACTACTGGGTATATACTTAGGAGTTGTTGTCTATAATATAATTGGCAGGAGTATCAGCTTTTCCAAAGGGAATAACAATAATGCATTTTTTTTTTTTTTTTTGCATTTAGCTTAAATTTGTGGCTTTGGCACTAATCATTTGTCTGTATTAACCCTGTCTGCAGTATATTAACAGAGTTGAGAGACTGAAAGATTGCCCCCAATTTGCAACTATCAGTGAACTTGGTCAGCTACAGATCATCCAAGTTTGCCTGGACTTCTGTGAAATAAAATCCAAACCATAAGGGACCAAGCATTAGTAATTTCCATTACAGTATGGTAAACCACAGTCCACTGCACCTTTGAAGGGAAGGATTTACCAAAGCACACCTACACATCTGTCTTTCCAGACATGTCTGCTATGTAATTGCAACAACCTGCACAAAAGGTATGTCTGTCAATATCATCTATAGTTTCAGTTTAATGTGCAGTACTATGGATGCCTCAGTGGTAAAGAGGCATAAATGTCAACTCGTGTTTTCAAAGTTTGCACCAGAGGAGGGTTTAACACAAAAAGTCAACATAAGATATCATCTAGGCCAGTCATGATTGATGATGATGATGCCAAAATACAAGTGGCACTTTCTGCAACACAGTAGGGGCGGAAGGCTCACCCACATCTATCAGCAGATAGGATGTTGTTGAGGTACTGTCTGAGCAAAATATGGTGGATATCTTGTATCTGAGAGTCTTTCACAGACACTATCTGTTTCCACAGTACAAACAGCATCCCATAAGTGCATCACTGTCAGGTTTTTTATACCATTCCTTTGGGATAGATGCAGATAGTTAAAATGCTGCCATTGCTTCAGGATCATCTCTTACAAGGATAAGGCACTTGGCATTAAACAGTGAATGTGCAGGTCAATCATCAATGCACAAGCATTGTGGATATGGTAAATGGGCTCTGTGATTTGTATGACAACATGTAACAACTACTTAGTATCATGTGATATAGGGACAGATAGACAAGGTTGCTGAGGTTACTGGTCACAAACATTGCTTCAATAGGTGCCGCCATGTGACACACACATCTCTCAATCCTTTGGCACAAGAAATCTTGACAAAGCCTAAAATAATGGAGACGGGACAAAGGCCCAAAAATAGGGCAGGTTTTAAATATTCCTCTTGCAGACTTAGAAAGTTGGTAGAATAACCACATTTGTTTTAATATTTATTTTCTGAAGGAAATAAACTCTGAAACTCAAATGTATGAAATTATTTTGATTTGAATGCACAGCAATTTGCCAGAAAGCAACACATTTTATGAGGAATAGGCCAAAACTATAAGGAAAACATTTGGACATTCTGCAAAAATCTAGACAGTTGAGAGGTATGGACACACTGCAAGAACTATCTCATCTGCCACCATAGACCATGCCTTCCACAGACATGGAAGATCTTGGTGTAGGTATGTTTGCCACAAACTAAGGCAGATTACATAGGCCACTGAAGAAATAGCATCACCGTTGTATCATCTATGGGGCAGATAGCCTGCTCTTCCAGTTGAAAGAGTCATTCAGGTCATGAGAAATGACACTTATCTGGATCAATGCACAGCACACTCTGTCAGGCTGGATTCTAACAGTATGAAAAACTTCTCTGTCCCACAGCATATCAAGCTGCAGCACAAGCAAACAGACTGGACACTGCCAACTATCATATAGTGGCAGACTGACCTCACCACTGAAGGATGCCCTCTCTGACTCCACATGACGTTTCAGAGTACATAACTACTATGTTCACCTCACATGACCTTACCCCCATCTCTCAATGTTGCAGTTATCTGTCTCTGTATTCACCCTCTTGTGCAAGTGATGATGACTATGTCCTGCCCACTGCTTTATATGCATATATATATATATGGTGATGTCTGATGCACACCATGACTAGTCCTTATCCTGCCCTGTAGAGTTTGATGATAGTTCATTCTGCATGTTGTTCCACACTGTCAGTGCCATGATCTATAGTTGTGGACCAACCACCACATCATTGCCATGTTGCAATGTATTGTGCTCACCTCTGCCTCAGATGTGATACTGATGTTACATGTTCCTCCTAAATCTATACCCTGCCCTTCTGCACCTGGTAGAGCTTGTATTAAAGACACTGCCAATATGTTCACCTGCAACTCCACCTGTTTGTGCAATGCCATGTTTTTTTTTATTATGGCACAAATAACAAAAATCTTGATGCAAATGATATCTGGACTGTACTGTGTTCTCCTTCTTGACACATGAAGGTAATGAGATTTCCCCTTACAAAGGTTAAGTCCATGGTCCACTATATTTTGCATTTATGCATGTGCTGCATTATAGACCTGTTCCTTCATGGTCTGAAGTTTGAGTAAAGTGGTCATCATCCAAGACTAGGACACAGCAGGTATCACCAGCCAACACAAAAAAAGCAACATATAACATACGTAGCCTTATCCCTATTTGCATGACACTTGTGTATATAGTCCTATCTATCCAGAATATGTGCATACCTGCAAAGACCTTTAACTTCCTTTTTTGTTATATATCATACACATGCGATATGTGTGAAGCATAGGACTGGCTTAGGCAGTGTAGGTAACATACCTCTCAACCTCTTAGAGCAAGAAATCTGGGAAAAGCCATAAATGAAAGTGGGCCTTTACAAACTTAGAAAGTTGATAGAATAACAGATTTTGCATTAGCATGAAATTTCTGAAGGGTATGAAGACTGAAACTCAGTTGTCTGTCATTATTTTTCTAACTTCAGTCGTTAATGATTCACTGCTAATTTGCCAGAAAATCATGATTTTTATGAAAAACGGACTAAAAATATGAGGCAAAAATCTGGGCAGTCTGAGAAAATCTGTACAGTTGAGAGGTATGTTATGAAAACATTAATAAATAATTTCCTAGTGGACTAGATATGCTCTTCTACATGCCATATGATATCAAGGAATATATTTATGATTTAATATGCTGACATTTGTAATATTCCTAAAATGTCTGTATTAGATCATTGAAATGCACTAGAAGCTAGACACACACACCTCAGTCCTTACTATTCACAAGAAAGAACATACCATGTAGCCCCACTTGATTCCTCTTATGAGTGCCATAGCTCACCTAGGTCCCTTATAGATTACCTGCCTTCAGAGAAATGGTCTACCATCTGCTGTTCAGTGAGCTGGTTATATGCTAGATGCTGCCTCTACTTCCTCCACTGGCACAGATGACAGCAACATGTAACATTGTGAGATACAGTTCCAGTGGCGGCTGATAACATGCGCTGCTGAACTACTGCTGCTAATTATGTTATCCCTTCTCCTCATGTTTGCAACAAGTTTCTGTGTAAAAGAAGAGTATCCACCATTTTGAGTGTCATAATTTGCATATTCCATATGGCTCATTTAATGCACACCATGTTACTTTATCCCTTGCTGAACTTTTCTACAACCCATTCATGATATGCATTATGTCTATGAATCATGGCCAATATCTTCTTTCCCTTCACATAACCCATATAATATGATACAATCCAATGTAGTTTTTTTTTAAGTTAAACTGTTTGTGCTTCAGTTCCTAATATCCATTCCCAAAGTAAAATTGCTGCATTTTATTTATGTAGAAATTCACTGCTGATTCAATTACTTTTAACATTTATTTTGTATAGTGCTACCTATTGAGGATACTTGTATCATAATTTTTACTTTTATCATCAATTCTTTTCTCTTCCAACATACTTTCTATATTAGTATAACATAATACATTCCCTAAAAGGCTCTCTATTTTTGTTGTTTACTCTCAGACTGGAACATAAAATATATGCAAAGATGTCAAGCAGACAATCATTTTATCAACCTCAATCTCCATATTTTTATAATTCAAAAAATATACCTCTTTTTAAATTAGTTCAGCTGTAACCACTCCCTAAAAAAACAAAATAAGCAATCTACTGATACTTTTTCTAAGCTTTCAGGCAAACTAAACAACTCCAAAATATTCCAACACCCTCAGCAAAACTACATTCATCAAATAAACTTTCTTCCTAATAGAAACTCTGAAGGGGATCCAACTGTTTAGAACATGTTTTTAATTGCCAAAGTTCTCTTTATATTACCTCATTGTTGCTCTGCATTTATTCCTTTCATTTTAAATATCTAAATAAATCAAAGAGAAAGGAATTTTTCTTGGTGTTGGTCAGTATGAATTCTATCTTAGATCTCCAATGAAATTAAGAGATACCTAGTTGGACAGGTTATGATCTGAGAACACAGCTATAGATGGTTAAAACTTTCTCAGATGATATAAAATTATATTTTGATCTTGATAGATGTGCAAAAGCAACACATTTTGAATAGGAAAGCTACAGCAACAAGAAAATATCAAAATGGGAATAGAATACGATATTAGGAAAATTGAACAGTACAGCGTGTATAAATATTCTGGTATAGATAAAAGGTCGGTAATAAATCATGAACAAATGAAAATAAATATTAAAAAGGAGTATTTCAGAAAATGAAATCAAATACTGAGACCTAGAAGGCAAGCGATAAATCAATTTTATCTTCCTCGTATAAACTTACAACTTTAGAGTGACTGACTAGCCACGGACAGTACTGAATCAGCTGGAAAAGAAAACAAGAAAGATGCTTCATACTTGTCAGCTGATATATAAAAAACACTGTGTACCAAGATTATATATTCCACACTCCGGCGGAGGTGTTGGTCTTCACAAAACTGATTGCATATATAGGTCTGCAGCTATGAGAATGCATACATATTTGCTGACCTCATCAGATCCAAACATAGTGATGGTTCTAAAGTACAAAGAGAAAGCTAAGATGACAGTTTCGCTTAGTTTAGAAAAAAAAATTCAGAAAAGAGTGGGAAAAGAAATCAAACCAGAAATAGACAAAAATCATACAGCAAATGAAGTGAAGGTGCCAAAGAAAAGGATATAAAAAAAGGAAAGAATGGAAAGTCCACAAATATGGTTACATTATTGAGAAGTCCGAGAACAATCGCTGTTTGATCAAGAGGTGTTACAAGTATGGATACGTGGAGGCAAATTTAAACCAAAAGAAGAAATGCTAATAAAGGTGGTCCAAGCTAGGGACAGTTGCACACCTTATTGATGTCTGTGATACACTCATGGCTGAGGGTCTGTATACTGAAAGGAATAATGTAGCAAGAAAGTTGCACTGGGGATTAAGTAAACACTACAATATATACTGCAGGTAACTCAGAAGCACTGGAGATTTGAATGGCAAAGCATACTTGACAATGAAAAAGTTCTGATCACATAAGATCACCCAATGCCTGCAGCTAAGAAAACAGATGCAAGAAAACCAGATATACTGCTGAAAGGAAAACTGACAAAAGTAGCATTAATTGAAATAGTTCCTCCAGTAATTACAGTGTCTTAAATACTAAGAGACACAATGTTATAAAATACCAGGGTTTGCAAACCAGCAAAAATGAAAACACTGTGGAATAGAGAGACACAAATAGTTCCAACAACAATAGTCAGACCTACAGGAGTAATAAAAAATTTATTAGCACACTTAAATATGTCACAGATGTATGTAAACTCCTATGATCTATGATATGCTAGGGTTGTGTATATGTACAAAGAAGCAATTCTGGTTATACTGCAGATGTTGAGCTCACTCTTAGCAAATATCAAAGACTGAAGCAATATTAATTTCATAAACATTAACGGTACCCTGACTTAGAAATGGGGTCCATTCCTGTCATGGTATTAGAAACTAAAAACATTTGGAGAAATTAAAAAAGGGAGAGACTAACTCGGCAAGCAAATGTTTATTATACATCTAGACCTGCGACTTTCTCTCTCTACATCTATGTACACACATACACACTCACACATATACATCTATATAAGTATGCATACTGTTGTCTTTCGTGCATTCAAACTGTGACATGTTTGAGTGGTAAAAAGCCTGGCAAAGCAGGTGAAATACATATAGAGTGCAAACTGTTGGTCTTTTCATGAGCAAGATCCTGGGACAGTATTTTTTCTGAGTATTTTGCAGTTGATCTTTTTATTTTTTGGTGCATTCAGTATAGACACACATATATATATATATATATATATATATATATATATATATATATATATATATAAAATCTCTCTGTGTCTTTCTTTATATATATAAATAACTATCTATAAATTCTATAAGACAGAGAGAAAAAAAAAACAGAGAAAACACATAATTCGTGTAAGTTTGTTGAACATTACTTTAGTTGGCATCTGTTTAATCAACACAATTTGATCGATAGGTATGCAAGAATGACAATCTCTGGGTAGGGGAATATACCCTTTTCACCAGGGATTTTGTCATCTCAGAGACAGAATATATAATTAGCAGGTGGTGTGGGGCATGCAATGGGGCTTGCCCCCCCTTGCAAAAATTGATGCTTTCCTTTTTTTTTTTTTTTTTTAAAATTTTACATGCACAAATACTAATTCTCAGTGAAGGCACACTAGCGTTTAGACACATGTAGTGTATATAGACAGCTATAGATACACACACACATATACATATATGGTAGTTGGTACTTAGGGTTATGGTTGTGAGCTGTAGTTCTCTTTGTACAAGGTTTGATTCCCTCAGCCCACATATGCCTACTTTATGAACTTGAGCAAGTCACTTAATCAGATGTAGGCATCTAAGAATTTGGGCTAGGCTCATCAATGTTCTCTTGGAATGCAAGCTTAATGACTAGATATAAACACACACACACACACACACACACACACACACACACACACATATACATATATGGTAGTTGGTACTTAGGGTTATGGTTGTGAGCTGTAGTTCTCTTTGTACAAGGTTTGATTCCCTCAGCCCACATATGCCTACTTTATGAACTTGAGCAAGTCACTTAATCAGATGTAGGCATCTAAGAATTTGGGCTAGGCTCATCAATGTTCTCTTGGAATGCAAGCTTAATGACTAGATATAAACACACACACACACACATATATATATATATATATATATATATATATATATATATATATATATATATATATATATATATATTTGACATTTGTTAACCGGGTTAGTCTGACTGGGCCGAAGCCCTTTTTCAGCAGAGGCCCGAGGAGAAAAGCTGCAATATATATAAAAAAAAAAAAACATACACTATGATAAATACAACAGTAGTGTGCAGATCTTAGAAACAATAAAGAAATATACATGTACATCAATACTGATACAGACTTATAGACAAAACTTATTTAGATTCAAATATACAGAGAGCACGGGTGCAGTTAACAATTATCTAAACACAACTAGTTGGCATAAGAAGATGCAAGACCCAAGATGTAATATTTACAGAAGTAGTGGAGGAATAGAAGACAGGGTTGAAATAGGTCAGGTTGGGGTGAGACAGAGGCAAGACCATGTTTTGAGCATGAATTCTTTTAGCCTTTTTTTAAAACAGAGGTTACTTGTGGTGGCTCTTAGGTCAGGAGGAAGTTTATTCCAGGTGTTAGCAACTGAATGACTATAAAGAAGTTTCCCAGTAGGTTTAGTGGGTTTAAAAACATCCAGGAGATGTTGGTCTGTGCTGCGGAGACAACATTTGGGAGTGTATGGGGAGATGAGAGTAGAGATGGCAGGGCAGCGAGAGGTATTTCCCAGAATGAAGTGAGCGAGGTGGAGTTGTGGGAGTAGGAGTTGGATTTGAGTTTCTGGCCATTGAAGATCTTCTAGTGCAGTGCAGTGGTGGCAGTGGCAAGGGAGATTTGCAGCAAATTTAGCTATTTTATTGCAGGGTGATTGTAGTTTGACTTTGAGGTAGGTTTCTATGTTAGTGAGAATAGGTGCAGCATTGAAGAAAGCAGGTAACAGAAACGCTTATGCAAGAGATCGTTTTGTTTCCTTAGGTTGGTATTTTTTATTTCTCTATAGAAAGCCTAATTTTTGATATGTTTTTTTGATGGCTTGTTGAATGTGGATGTCAAACTTAAGTTGGTTGTCAATAACAATACCAAGGAGTTTAGTAGCCTACAGGTTTCGACTGAAATGGCAGTATTGTTGAGAGAGGTAACTGAGAAGGTGGTTTTGCAATGTTGTAGGTTTGTAGGCAGGAAGAGCAGAAGTTTAGTTTTTTTGGGATTAAGGAGGAGTTCATTACTAGTTAGCCATTATATATATATTACTGTATAAAAATATAACGTTCACTCTGCTTTTGGATTGGCAGCATTACTTCATGTAATTGCTTTATACCATCTTACATTATGTTCCTGTTGCAGTTAATACCTTTTCTGATTTAAGTCCACTACAGATCGTTCTAATTTTCTAATTCACTGCTATGGGGGGCTATTTTAATTTTTATTCTGCTTAATCTGTGCTAATGAGACATTTACAATTTAAAGTTATTGAGTTTCTCAGCAAAATCACATTCTTCATAATATACCCTTACTTTACCATGCCCTGTGTATTGTAAAACTCCTCCCCATTTCAGAAAGTGCATAGATGACTTTCCTAGATGGATACTAAATACAGTAGATCAGACTGTACATAAGTACAACAATAAGTTTTACAGCTTATTATTTCAAAATTCGTCCTTTCTTGTCTGTCCTTTACCATTTCCCTTGTTTGCTAAATGCAGTTTGGGACAAACTAAGTTGTCCCGGTCCCTCGAGTAAGAGGGTAAAGGGGTGTGGGGAGGGTATAGTGGTAGAAAGGAAGGTAAGGATTGTAGTTGGTTAGGATAGTGGGCTTTTGGTGGTGACAGGGTTAAGGAGAGAGGGAGATGTAAAACGAAGTGAGGTAGGAGTAGGTGGGACTTCTGACAATACTAAGAGTTTGGGATTAAAGGAAGTAGGCACATTTTTGGTGTGAGTTGGTGGAGTGACAACTAGCTTACGTTCAGACGACCTGTAGGTATCATGGATGAAGGTAGGCCTTGGATGGTGTGGAGAGAAGGGGTTAGGTGGTCTGGGTCAGTCATCCCTTTGGTGTTTTCTAGAGGTTAATTTAAGGGGGGGCTGGAGTCTGGGAATATAGTTTGAGCTTACTGGTAAGAAAGGGTGATAGAGTACTGTGTGTGTGTGTGTGTGTGTGCATGGGTGAATGGTTAGGGGGGTGGACAAAAAAAAATTATATATATTTATAGATATATATATATATATATATATATAATGACGTGAATGGGAGTAGTGCTAGGCTTACCTGTGTGTTGAAGTTTTTCTTTGCTCCCTGTCATCCGTGGGTCTCCTGGGAATTCGTCGGGCCATGTGGTCGAGTGACATCCATGGGGGGAGGCTGGGCCTGTCATTAGCTTCGTCGGGTAGTAGTCCATCGGTGCCATGTGGTCGGGGTATATTAAAAAAAAAAAAAAAAAAAAAAGAGGAAGGCATTCATCTGGTGTTCATGTTCTGCAAAGGGGGGTTCATCAGTGCAATATGGTCCCAGTTAGGTTGGGGGGTAGTGGTGGATCATCACCTCATGTTCTCTGGTGGGTTCATAGGCTGGTTGTGTCCATTTCTGGGGTAAATGGTTCTCCCAGTGGTCGTGGTAGGTGGTAGCATTGGGGTATAGTGGAGGATCATCCCCTCAGGGGTCCATCATTGCATCCGGCTTTCACTTCGTTGGTGGTAGTGGTGGATTTTCTGTTTGCACTCCCTGGGGGGGTTTGTGGGTGTCCATTTGTCTTCTCCAGTTTACCTTCAGGATGGTGTCGCGGTCATCCGGGTGTCCCTCCATCCTGGGATTCGGTGGTGGTGGTGGAATATCTTCTCCCTGGTAGGTCATGGGCCACTGTGTCTGTAGTCGCTATCCCGGTGGTTGTGCATGCGTTCGGGGGTCCATCGTGCTTCTTCGTTGGTAGTATAGCGGTGGTTTGCTGTTCGTGCTCCCTGGTGGGTTTGTGGGTGTCGGTCAGTCTTCTTCGGTCCTTCCGGGTTCAGGATGGCGTCGCAGCTGATTGGGTGTCCCTCCATCCTGGATTTCAGTGGTGGTGGTGAAATGTCTTCTCCATTCTCCCTGGTGGTGTAATGGGTTGCTTCTGCCATTCTTTTGGCCATTAGGTCCTAGTGCCGGCTTGCGCACCGCTTTGATTAGCCATTACCTGCATGGAGGATCGTGCTGGGAGGGAAGGTAAGTGTTTTTTAGGCTTGTTTGTGTGAATGGTGATGGGATTGGGTGGCTGGTAGATAGGGTGATAGTTAGAGGGACTTAATTAATTATTTATTTATGTTTTCTCCATAGATACACATGGGGAGGGATATTGATAGGGGATACGCTAGGGTTAGGAAGGGTACTAATGGTAGGAGGTGTGGCTGCAGGGTGGGTGAAAGGTAACGGTGGGCAGGCAGAGGAAAGTTAAGGTGTACGGGCAAGGCAATACTAGGGGTTTGGGGGAGGAGTAGGGCAGTCAGGCTTATAGAATAGTACTAATATTTTGTTTCTCTTTTACAGATGGCCAAATTATCAGAGCTAAGGCAGAGGTGGCAAGCAATTGTAGCCCAAGCGGAGGAGCTGTTCCAAGAGGCGGCAACATCGGAGGAGATACAGGAACCTGAACAGACCCCAGGTCAGAAGAGGCGGCGCACAGCAGTGAGAACTCCAGCCGGGGTGAAAAAAGCAACAGGTATTGCATCAGGTGATAGCAGTGGAGACACCGGTTCCCAGCACATCGCAAGACAAAGGTGCAGGTAATGGTTTTATTACGGCAGCATTGTCGGGGGAGCTAGGGGTTGAGGATTGTGGGGTGGGGAGGGATGACGACTTGTCAGTTGTGGATTTCGGGGGTGGTGTGCAGGAGAAAGAGGAGGCGCAGAGGCAGCTAGCACAGGGTGCCAGGTACTCAGTTAGATATGCGAAGGGGGGGGTGCGTTCTGGGGACAGTTTGGTCTCTGATTTTGGGCTGCGGCCTGGGGACTGGTTGGCTACCCAATCTTTGGGGCAGGGGACAGGAGCAGTTATTCTGACTCCGCACATTTCGGGTCTGGTTAAGGAAAAAATGTGGAAAGGGGAGTATGTGGATTTGTTTGAGATGATTGATGTGGAAGGGGTCCAACGGCTAGTGGAAGCAGAGTGCTCTAACCCTAAGGACTTGTTAGTGGCCTTAGCAGCATTGGGAAGGCAGAGGGTAAGGAAACTTCGCCCTATGACATGGGATAATTGGGTGGTTGGCTTTATTTATTTTATGGCAGTGCAGCTGGAGAAGAATGGGTCCTTGGCACTGCCACTGCTAGGCTATTTCCTTATCATTCGTGAGGTGCAACAGTTAAGGCCAGGTAATGCATGGCTCTGGTATGATCAGCATTTCTGCAAACAAAAGGCTGTGGACCAATCACTTCATTGGGAGGTGCATCATCCAGATCTATGGTTGGCTACGATGATGGATAGTTACAGGGGCTTTAACAGAAGGTTGAGTGGGCCGGAAACTGTGAGTCTGTGTTGGTCATTTAATAGTGGCTCCTGCTCATGGGTGGGGTGCAAATTTGCCTATGTTTGTTCGAGATGTGGAGGTGGTCATTTGGCCACTAGCTGTGGGCGGCAGGATTTGTCCTGGAACTCTAATGTTATGGGTTGTGAGGGTGGATTTGGTGAGCAAGGCTTTCAGCTGGCCTGGGGGAGGGGTTATTTTTGTGGGTCCCGGGGATTTGGACTCGGGTTCTTTAGAGGCAATAGAGGGAGGGGCGCCATTCCCTATTAAGGTGGAGGTTCTCAGGAGTATGCTTCATCGGTTTCCTGGCTTGGCCATCAAAGAGGAGATAATACAGGGTTTTCAAGGGGGATTTCCTATTAAGTCCACCATGGGAAGGGGTGAGGGGGGGTTGCAAGAATTTATGATCTGTTCAAGGTAAAGAAGACAAGTTGTTAGGCTTTAATGGAGAATGAGTGTAGGGCAGGGCGGTTATTGGGTACTTTTGACAGTCCGCCTTTTAGTGCTTACAGGGTGTCACCTTTGGGGTTGGTGCCAAAGAAGTGAGAAGGGGAATTCAGAGTGATACATTACTTGTCTTATCCGGAAGGGAATTCAGTAAATGATTTTATTGCAAAAGAGGAGGTTAGGGTGCATTATGCTTCCTTAGATGATGCAATGAAAGAGATTAGGGAATTTAGGGAGCCATTGTTGGTTAAGGTCGACATTGAGTCGGCTTTTCGATTGTTGCCTATTAGGAGTGAGGATTGGCCACTATTGGGGATGTGGGTAGGAGATAAGTACTACTTTGATATAGCTATGCCTATGGGTTGTTCAGTGGCATGTGCAACTTTTGAGAAGTTCAGTACAGTATTGCATTGGATTTGTCAGTAGAAAGTGGGGACTCAAAAGGCAGTGCATTATTTAGATGATTTTTTGTTGGTGGGCGAAGGAAGGGTAGGAGCACAAGAGGGTTTGCGGGAGTTTACGATTATGTGTGAGGAGTTAGGGGTACCACTGGCTCAGCATAAGATGAAGGGTCTGGCAAGAGCATTCGAATTTCTTGGATTAACAGTTGATGTGGAGTGGGGACTGTTTTGTTTACCAGAGAATAAAATAGAGAGGCTTAGGTCGGTGATACGTTCAGTGTTGGGTAAGGATAAGATTCAGATTCGTTTAGCTATGGAGTTGCTTGGGCTTTTGAATTTTGCTTGTCGAGCGGTACACCCAGGGCGAGCTTTTTGCAGGTCACTGGGGTATTTGCTGAAAGGGGGTAAGAGCAAACACCATTGGGTTAGGGTAACCCAACTGTTGCGGGAGGACTTGGGTTTTTTGCAAAAATTTAATGGGATATCTTTTTGGCAGTCAGAATGGGTGGGGCAGGAGGAACTTCAGTTGCTTACGGACGCAGCTGGGGGTGCTGGCATGGGGGCCTATTTCAGGGATTGATGGTTTGCGGCTGAATGGCCTCGAGATTGGGAGGAGGTATGGAAGCGGGATGTGGCCTTTCTGGAATTGATGCCTATATGGGCAGCTTTGGTGGTGTGGAAGGAGCAATTGAGGGGCAAACATGTAGTTTTTCACTCTGACAATATGGCTGTAGTGAGGGTATTGCAAAAGAAGACAGCTAAGTTGGGCTTGTTATTGTTGGTATTATGTAAATTAGTTTTGCAGAGTCTTCTAATAAATTTTTCATGTGACTGGCATAAGGAATGAGATCGTTGATTGCTGATAGCTTGTCCCAATTTCAGTTTTGCAGGTTTCGAGGGTTGGTTCCATGGGCAGAGGAGGTGCTAGAAATCCTGCCAGAGAAGGTGTGAAATCTTGGATCGATGTAGCCAGGAGGTTGGTATGGCATTCCTGGGCCTCTTCTACAAGGAAGGTGTATGGTAGGGCTCTTTCTGATTTTAATCAGTTTATTTTGCAGCTGCCAGAGGAGGAAGGGGTATGGTCAGAGGAATTAGTACTGTGATATGTAGCTCATGCTTGGGGGTTAGGCAGGGCTTTGCAGATGGTTACAGTGGATTTGGTTGCGATTAGCATTTTTGCTAAGGTAGCAGGGTTGCAAGATTTCACTAAGTCTTGGACATTAGGGCATATGTTGAGGGGCTGGGGAAGAATGGTGGTGGAACATAAGGATATTCGATGGCCACTTACGAGGGTTATATTGAAAGTTTTGTTGAAAGGGTTAGGTTTGTTGCAAAAGGGCTCTATGGATTATTTTATGTGAGGTACGTTATGTACATGGTTATATTTTGGCGCTTTTCATATTTCGGAGTTGTTAGGCTCATTATGTTGGAAGGATGTCATTATAGGGGAGGGTGAGGTTACTATTGCATGATGGAGGAGTAAGACAGATCAGTTGGGTAGGGGATGCGTGGGCTTGTGCTTAAAACTGACAAGAATCCTTGCATTTGACCAGTAATGTGGGCAAAAAAATTTGTGAGGAGGTAAAAGGGGAGTGTAGATCAGTTAATTTTTTGTTCAGATGATGGGAAGGTGGTGTCGAGTAGTAGATTCATTCTTTTGGTGAGGAAGGTTTTACGTTGTATGGGATTTCTGGTGGAGAGGTTTGCAGCTCACTCGTTCAGGATAGGTAGGGCTTCAGATTTAGCTAGAGAGGGTAGTTCTATTGAATTGAGTGGGGAGGTGGTCTTCAAATGCAATTCTGTCTTATATTAGATAAGTTGTGGTCTGATTATTAATTTTTCTTCTTTTCTTTTAGGGAAGCACATTATCATCTTGGGGCATCCGTTCATCCACTGGGCAAAGAAGCATGCTTTAGTTACGGATGATGGGGTAAATTTGGGTTTAGCACATTTAGGGTGGTCAGTGTCCTGGCATGGTTTTAGTGGGCTTAGTTGGGACGGGTTGTTACATGAATTTGAGAGGGCTAAACTGAAGATGAGTTGTCCTTGTATACTAGTCATTCATTTAGGGGGCAATGACTTGGGCATTGTTTCTAAAAATCCAAAGACAGTTGGTACAAAGCAGCAAAATCAGACCAAATGGTAAAATCCAAAGTCAGTAGGTACAGAACAGCAAAATCAGACGAGCAAAAGAACAGCCAAATAATAAAATGAAACATTAAAATGTGCATAGGTTAAATTGACATTGCATTGTTTATACATGACTGGTAAACCAAGTGAGTGTTATGATGAAATTAAAAACTTTGCTTGTCCAAAAGGTTTGGATAGAAATACAAATACAAATACAAGTGGAAGTTTAAAAAAAGCTGTGTGTAATCCAAGTGAGTTTGAAGTCAGCAGTCCTGTGTAATATGAGAATCAATGTAGTACTGTTATGTTAGCCTTAAAATAGATGTTGTGATGCATATGAATTTGCACTACTTGGTGACTTGGGGCAAGTGTGTTCAATGGGCAAAGAAACAGTGTTGAAAAATAGTGAAAATAGGATGAGACATGCTATAATCTAGCCCTTCTGAGCTTCAGAACCGAGCCTATACTAAGTGTGCCATTTAACCCGGGGCCTGCCTGCATCTAGCTTGAGTTGCCAGACAAGCTCCCTGTATTCCAAGGTCGATTCCCAGTCCCTCCTCTAATGTTAGGGTTCACTTGTTCAAGGATCATGAAAGACAACTTGTAATTAGGACATGTAAGTGAGTGTTTGAAAAAGCGTTGCTTTCCTTTTTCTTTTCAATGTCGGAACTGTGTTAGTATAGCCTTTTCCTGAATTCCCTCTCTGTTTTGCCCACATAAAAGGCACCACAGGTGGTGCAGAGCCCGATATAAACAACCCCTTTTGTTCCACATGAGAAGTGACAGGGGGATCTGATACAGGTGTGTCTGGATGCAAGGTAGATGTGGGATTTGTTTGCAATGAGAGGACATTGCTTGCAGGCACCACATTTGAAGGTGCCCTTGTTGTTGTGAGAGTTGTGAGTAGTTGCAATGGGTTTTCTCTCGAAGATGTCTTTGAGGTTTTGCCCCCTCTTCCTCACAAAATTAGGTTTGTCCGGAATGATACTCCTGAAGTCGTCATTGCCAGCCAGTACAAACCAGTATTTGGATACAATAGTTTCAATTTGTTCAGAGTTGTCGGAGAAAGTGTAAATGAAATTGCCGTCCATTTCATGATCCTTGAACAAGTGAACCCTAACATTAGAGGAGGGGACTGGGAATCGACCTTGGAATACAGGGAGCTTGTCTGGCAACTCAAGCTAGATGCAGGCAGGCCCCCAGGGTTAAATGGCACACTTAGTATAGGCTCGGTTCTGAAGCTCAGAAGGGCTAGATTATAGCATGTCTCATCCTATTTTCACTATTTTTCAACACTGTTTCTTTGCCCATTGAACACACTTGCCCCAAGTCACCAAGTAGTGCAAATTCATATGCATCACAACATCTATTTTTAAGGCTAACATAACAGTACTACATTGATTCTCATATTACACAGGACTGCTGACTTCAAACTCACTTGGATTACACACAGCTTTTTTTAAACTTCCACTTGTATTTGTATTTGTATTTCTATCCAAACCTTTTGGACAAGCAAAGTTTTAATTTCATCATAACACTCACTTGGTTTACCAGTCATGTATAAACAATGCAATGTCAATTTAACCTATGCACATTTTAATGTTTCATTTTATTATTTGGCTGTTCTTTTGCTCGTCTGATTTTGCTGTTCTGTACCTACTGACTTTGGATTTTACCATTTGGTCTGATTTTGCTGCTTTGTACCAACTGTCTTTGGATTTTTACCACTTGGCAACTAATAAAGGACTTACCTTTTTTACGAACTATTGTCTTCACTTTGCGGTTCTGGAACTACTCTTCTTGGTGTTATCAGTTTTGCTCTTATTTTTCTTCAACATTGTTTCTAAAAAACAATTGGTGGACATTATGCTGCAAGATTTGATGAGATTACAGGCATTGTACCTGGGTATGGAAATTGTGTGGTCAGAGTTGGTTCTACATTTGTGTTGGAGGGCTGCATATAGTTATAAGGCGATTGAAAGGGTTAGAAGGTGTGTTAATCAAAGGTTGGCTAGGCAATTAAGGATTTTGGGGATGCATACTATTGACCATAGAGATTGTGGGGATGTAGAGGAGTCTTGGTATCGAACAGATGGAGTATACCTTAATGACGTGGGTCTGGATCTTTTTAATTTGCATCTGAAACTCTTTTTAGAGGATATGATTGCGGCTAGGGTTTAGTATGGGGAACAGCCTGGGATCAGGCTGGTGGTGGAGAAGAGGGACAGGATTGTCCTCTTCTGTTCCCCCTCTAAAGAAGGTGTTTATTGGTTTATGGTTTTGGTATGGTGTGAGGTGAGTAGGTACGCTGCCCCGGTGGAGAAGGTATCAGGGTGAGTTGGTACGCTGCCTTGAGGTAAAGTTCGTCCAGGGTGAGTGGTGACACTGCCCGGAGATCATCGTTACTGAAGAAGATAATTAATGTTGGTTTTGTGTACATAGTTCATTGTATAATACAGTTTAATAAAAGGTCGCCAAATGTCTTTATGTGTGTGGTGTGGTTATTTAAAGGGGGGACGGGACAATTTACCTTATACCTTGACTTTCTTACAGAAATTCAGTTTCCCTGACAGTCTGGGACTCTGCTGTGTTTCAGATATGAATTTAAGCTGTCCATATTACATTCCTTTAAATACAGGAATTATGCTCAACTTTACTACTTAAACATCTATGGCATTATGAATTGCATCTCTTGCAAAGTCATAAATCTACTGCTTATCTATTGCTACCTAAAATGATTGCTGAAACCTCTAAATACAATTTATTTATTTAGTTAGTTAATTTTTGCTTTATCAGGTAAGTGAATTGGGTGTGCGAACATTTACACCCCAAGCTTGGTGACTATGTACATATTTTAAAATGTGTTATAAGGTATAACATGGTACATTACAGCATGAAAGTTAGACCAATATCAGTCAGCGTTTGTTATAGATAGAACTAAGGGCATACTTTCTCGTCATGAAACATTCCAAGATGAGGATTGTTTTGACTTGAAGGAGTTTTGTTTTGCAGCATGCATAGAATTGCAGAGATATAACTAAAACAATACTCAGAAATATAAAGACTAACAATGAATAGATAACGTTTCATCATTTTTCCCTAACAAGACATTTTCCATCAACAGAAATTATTTAACTTTTGCTGTAGGAATTGCTGCATGACTTTACATGTATTTGACAAGCACAGCGTAATTCCCATATTTCTTCTTTTGTCAGTATTTAGCATGATTATCATCTTCCTTAAAAATATATCATTTCATTTTGCTCTCATTTTCATGAATTTCCTTACTAACTTAGGGCACTATCGGAGGCAAAGCTGTAATTTTATAACAATATGAGATGTCATAACTCTAATATATTTCTTCCTGAGGCACAAGTTTGTTTAACTTACCACCCCTTAGCCAGGCAAAACACACCATCATGTTTCTTCTTTGTTAATTAGTAGAGATCATTCAGCTGTGGCCTGGGCCAGAGGTAGACAGCATAAACAAGTAATGTATCAAAAGGAATAATGAATGTTTTGATACAGGTATAGATTTAAACAAAGGATTATCTCCACAACCCAGCTAAACTACTCCATCTTGTTCTTATTTTTATACATAAGGCACAACTCCAAAAGATTCTTACAGAACAGCAGAGAGACTTCCTTCTAGTGTAACTATGTAAATTTAACTTCTCATCCTTTAATAGAAGTACTAGTACAATATTACCTTCTGTTCCACTCAGTGAATGACTGTACCCACTCCACTGATCATTAACTGTTACTCTGCTTTATTTGCTTCTTGTATAACTTTCTACTCTCTCCATTTGTCAGGCTCCTGAGTCCAGTTTCTCTCCTGCAACTTTTAAGCACAGGTATTTCTGCATGTGCATAAATCCTTCATAATTTAAATCGTTTTAGATTTTTGGCCAGTAGGAGATTCGAGTCTATATAAACATCATGTAACCACATTTTCTGTACTTGTCTAGTCTTCAAAATATTGTGTTTAAGTCTTTTGCTTGTACTTTTGTATCACATATACCAAGTTGCGACTAAAAGTGGTTGAAGGACCAGCCTACCCAGCATTTCAGCAACAAATGAATGAATGAATAAACAGACTTAGAAAAAAATAAGTGATGAGATAAAAAATGAGAAACAGTTTGTAAGTGAGAACTAGCAATACTTCTTTTGTTGTGGGAGATTTCTCCCTTCTTCAAGTTAGTGCAGCTAGGAAGGAGATAAGTAATGGAGTAGTTTGCAATGTTTTGTTTTTTTGGTGTTCTGGCATTTCAGTTTCCAGAATAGAATCAACTACGTCTGTGCAGTTGGTAACTTATCAACCTCATCAATGTCTAATATTGCAATATCCCACACCTGGGTGTGGGTAATGCTGGATTTACCCACAGTTGGTGTGGTTTGGTCATGAGGGCGAAGCCCGAGTGGCCAAACAAAGCCAACCATGGGTAAATCCAGCATTACACCCAGAAGTGGGTTATTGCTATTATACAATGACATTATTTAAGAAAAAAAATAATTACTTTTCTTAAATAATGGCATTGTATAATGCCTCCTTGCTGCCCTTCCGCAGCTGTCTGGTATTCTGCGGCAGTTCAGATGTACTGCGCATGCGTATGCCTACGCAGTACATCAGAGCTGTGGGCAAAAGCAATGGAGAAAGCAAGATCTCCATTGCTTTTTACAAACTGTTTTGCTATGTTAAATGGGTTTAGCATAGCGAGACAGCTTTAAAAAAAGCAACTGACAATCTCCAGTGCTTATTTTAAAGCTGTCTCGCAATTTTAAACCCATTTAAAATAGCGAGACAGTTTTGAAAAAAAGCAACGGAGAAAGCAAGATCTCCATTGCTTTTTACAAACTGTTTCGCTATGTTAAATGGGTTTAACATAGTGAGACAGCTTTAAAAAAAGCAACGGAGAATCTCCGTTGCTTTTTTTAAAGCTGTCTCGCTATGTTAAACTCGTTTAACATAGCAAGACAGTGTTGCTGTAAAAAAAGAGTTATAGTAATGGAAAAAGTCTGGGCAACTGGACCTTTTTCCATTACTAAAATTCGGATTTACAACATGCACGCTGACCAATCAGCGTGCACAATTTTGAATATTAATGGGCGGTCGTTGTATAATACATGATCTTAGATGGTGTTAGCATAAATAATAAGCATCCATTTAATTACAGACAAAAAATGCAAACATTCTTCTAATTAAACTGAATAAGTATAACTTACTCATTAATTAAAAGAAGGCAAATGTGAATTCCATAAAAAAGCTCTCTTGTACATTGTCTAGAAAACAAAACACAGACAGCATATTTAACTGCATACTAAACACCATGTATATGAATAACATAGCAAATATAAGATCAAGGAAATAACAACATAATGAAATGCAAATTAAACCAGGTAGATAAACAGAGTCCTAATGATATGCAAATGCATGAGAAGTGAATATAGTCACAGTTAATAGGTGTTTGGGGGGAATTATACTTTGTTGTGTGTCTTAGTACAAAACTGTACATAATGTTGAAAAGTTTAAAGTTCCAGTGGGTCTTTTCACAGCTCCTTGACACTGCCAGAGGACAGGATCAGTCAATGGGTAAGGAATGATACAGGGATGCTGTAGCCCTGACCTCCTAAACTGGTGATACCAGCCCTTGATAGCTGCATGCAGGAAACATGTCATGACCTACTAGAAGGGCCTATAGCCCCCATGGTGATACTGATGCCCACATCTCCATCCAAGGTGAGGGACATTTATACAAAATACTGTCATTACTGGGATTCCAGAAAAAGCATCAGACACCTTGATGCCTATTGGGATGATGTCGCCACCTGACATCTCCCACTCTTGGGAACAAATGCATTTATGCCCATTAGCTGGATGGTGAATAGCAGGCACAACAGAAGAGAAAAAGGACCTAAGTGAATTGTTTTGCAGCTTTTCTAGATACAGAATGCCCCAGATAAAGCCTAAGACAGTTTTTTGTCTTCTTTTGCTGTTCATGACTGTGCTTTCTTTAAGGTGTAGGCAACAGATTAAGAATAATAAAGAAGGGGGCATTAGGAGCTGAAGCAATATATGGGGAGAGTAGTGAGTTCTTGGACTCCTGCAAAAAATACTTTTAGCATTTTATATTTTGGTACATTTCCCTGACAACTGTGCACACACCAGTATTCCTGCTTTAAAGTTTTGTGTTCTCAAGCTCTCAGTTTTGTGCAGTTTTTGTTTTAAGGCATGCAGACATTGAGGAATCTGTGTAAACTGAGCATGGGTTTGGTCTTGCTGGATGTCGTACTAAATACAGACAACTTTTTCTGTTCCATTTTAATCTTTACATTGATACCATGTGTCTAACTGTTCTCCAGAAACAAACTTTTTTTTTCTTTAACAAATGAAGGGTTCCTACACTAACACCACAGTATTCATTTAATGAAAAAATTAGGTATGTGTTTCTATGGACAGTCTACAATAAAACACATGTGTTTTGTAATAAGCAAATGACTCATCAAAATCATAAAACTTTGGAAGTATCTTGGCATACGTCTTGATTCTACTCACCATCTGCCTCACACCTTGTGACGTATAACTGAAACTTCTCACAACATGCACTATATGCTATACAAATAAACCCTTCTGCTCAAAACTTGCTGATTTAACTGCATAAACATCTAAATTCTACAGGGTGAGGAGAGTTTTCAGGTGGTGGAGTTTCTTGCTGGGGGGTGGTCAAACTCTGTACTCATAATACAGGAAGCAGGAGCTTTAACCTTCTGCTCAAGAGTGTTTTTTTTTTTTTTTTACAGGAGATGGTGCAAGAGTGTATTCTTACATGATAGCAAGTATGAAACGTCAATGTCTGGCAATATTCACTCAATGCGTTGGTTTGCAAGTTATAAGGAACAGGGCTCTTATAAGAGGCAAAAGCTGTAGTCTGTAAAATCAGGGACAATTGAGAGGAATGGGGGTTTGTTCGTTTGGGAGAAAGCCTCAAGACAAACCAGGAGGAACCTAGATGATACAAGGGAGAAGTTTTAAACTATTACGTGGCCTTACATAAAATGATAATGGAACAACAGGTCTATCATCATGATGCACATTATGAACAGTATAAAACTCTAATGTCTAGCAATATCGACTGAATGTAATCATCCATAATGTACAGGTGGCAGGGGAAAATAACAACCAACATCTTTCTTTTGACTGTGTGTGTGTGGTGAATGAAATGGGGAATGCCTGTGCCACTGTGATTTATGGGCCACCAGTGTTGACTTTCACAGATAAATCCTAATTTGTATTCGTGGTAGTCATGGGAAAGACAGATATATGCAAATTATAAGATGAGGTCTTTCCTCACTGCAGCTAACACTATCTGAATCATATTTTCCTGTTTGCCAAAACAGTTTCTTTTGATTGCAGCTCACACTTCCAGCAGTGGGGTTCTTTCTGACTAGGCCCTAAGATTATTAAAATCGTTTTCATCACTGACCACTGTTTTTTTTTTCATTGTTTTTTCATTATTTTCTTGTTTGAAGTGGTATATTTATGGGTTCTTTCTAACTCCCTGTGCTCATATGTGCAACGTACATCTGTTAGGGCATAATTGATTCATCACTGAACACTTATATATGTACCAGTAAGTCATATGCTGCAGGTGGTGCAGCTTTCAACATCAGAGATGTCTTCTATGACTGTTGTGTGCCATTCACCTATTACTTGCCAGTTCTCCTATAAGCTATTCAAGGTATCATTCACTGTATCATGCTTATATTAATGCAGATAACAGTTAATTTGACTCTATAATATGCCATGCAAATGGTGTTTATTATGCATGTGTTGCATATTATGTATGACTGGAATCTATGCCAGGGATGCCAATATTAATTCAGGTTCCTACTTGGGTATTCAATGCTGGATTAGATATCCAGAATTTTTTTTTTGGTCAAAAAAACTTTATTGTTCTTTTTCATGAAGAACTAATAAATATTCAGTTATTATAATAGTATAATGATATTGATAAAATAATAAATACTCTGTGTACAATATATACAAGGACCAAACTGAGCAGCTGAGACTATTAAAATTCCAAAAAAGATCTTCTTTTCTTTTTATTTAAATCAGAGGTGAAATTTTGTTGAAAAAAGTCGAAAAGAGATTTCACTTTTGTTCAAGGATTGTTAATTGGTTTAGGATGAATCCTGAGGTTTTTTTTACTGAGGTCTCTCCTAAAGGAGTTTATTTCAAGAAGGATAAGAAGTCTTCAAAAAGCATTGATGTACTTGAGTTCCATTTCCTGGTAATACTTTTCCTTTCTTCCACAAGGATAATATATAGCAGAAAGAGATTATCTTTTTTCAACTCATGTCAATCATTTACATTAAATAAGATTAAAGAGTTGGGTAATAAAAATGTGTAAGAGAATAAAGCTTTCAAAAAAGCATTATTATTTGACCAACATTGACTCAGAGGGACAATTAAAATATGTATCCAATCAGCATTTGATTCTTGCAAACATCTCCAACAGTATATATCATTGTTTCTATTAATTCTAGCCATTTTATTTGGAGTTAGGAATGATCTGTGTAGAACTATCAATGCAAAAGTGTGCCAATAATGAGACCAAGATGAATGTCTAATGCATGATAATATTTTAGATTTATTGCTAGAGGTTTCCCTATGTGATATGGTTCCAAAATTTAAAATTTATATTTATCTTGTATTCTATAAATATTTTATAAAGTTGTAAAACTAAATTTTTAATTTTTGTTTTATTAGTATATATAATTTCATAAAAAAGTATTTATTTGGGATTTTCTTTAAATTGTGAGTGAGTGACAAACAAACATAGTGATTGTGTTTGTATTTTCACACTTTGTAATAAAAAAACAACCATGGGGGATAAATCATATTTTATAACAAGTTGCTGGATATCTCTGCCTTTTAGTTGTTTAAAATAATTTGCCAACAAATAAATATATTGTTTTCCTAAATAGTGAATGGGTGCCTATAAGTTTTGTTTAAAAAGTTTCTGGTGATGCTGAAGGGAATTAAAAAATCAAACCAGGTATTAACATGTATACTAGAGAGTATTATATTTTTAAATGTCTTAAGTATAAAACTAAAATAATTAGAACTTGTAGGAGGGGGTGTTATACTATATGAAATTGCAAAGATAATGCCAAAATAAATTTTCTTGATTAGTTGAATTGAAATTGCCCAATTTGTCATTATTATTTTCAAGAAGAGTTTAGTATAATGATTTCCAATTACAATTATAAATTGCAATTACCCAGTTTAAAATAATTTTAAAATGTGATACTTTAATATAAGTATCAATATCTGGAGAATTACTTCTCCAAGAACCCAAGATCTGATATGATGAGATATGATAAAGAATCCAAAGGAATTTTAATAATTGTTTAATTTATTAATGTGATGTTTATCTGGAAAAAGAGACAGGGCTACTATTATATACAAAACCTTAGGTAAAGAATCATTTTTATTAACTGAGTCTATTTTCAAAAGAAATAAATTAGTTCCATTTAAAAAATAAGAATATGTAATGTATTTACAATATTATCATAACTGATGGATATTATGTCATCGATGGACTTCAATAACGTGACACCTACGAATTCAAATGAAGAGACTTGCTTGTCAATAATATGATCCTTATTAATTTGAATGATTTTCTTTTTATTTAGTGTTATGAATTTAGACTTGTACTGATTGAGGTGAAGACCAGAAATAAACTGGAATAACTTTACTGTGGATTATAGTTCTATACTAGTTTATTTTGAATTAAAAAGAGTTAATAATGCAAAGAGCATAATTTTAAAGAGTAATGATTAAAAATACCTGTCAGTAATATTTAAATTTGTTCAAATTAGAAAATCAAAAATTTCAATCTCTTAGGCAAATAGACTTGGACATAATGGACAACCTTGTTTAGTAACTTTAGTAAAATAAATGGATTTGGCAGTAAGGGGCCAATTTTACATAATAAGTATTATTTTTATAATTATTCTTTAAAAGTGAAATAAAATGTAGGAAAATAAAATAATTTGATTAAAATTCATTATATGGCTATGGGTTCTTTTATTTTATCAGTAATAGTAGACATGAAGATTTTATAATCATTATTTAGAAGTGAGATAGGTCTATAAGAGCAGCAAAGTTGAGGATTTTTGTTTTTTTTTTTTAATATAGGAGAAATTAAAGAATATTTCCAGAAAGGAGAGATGTTTTCTTGAGATTGTACTTCAATTAAATTTTAGGAAAAAAAGGAAATAATAGGAGGAGGAAATAGTTCATAAATTTCTATTATTCCATCCATACATGGAGCTTTATTCGAGTTTAATATTTTTTAATTTTATCTATAACTTCTTTATTAGAGATATGTTTTGGTAAATGAACTTTTAATTCTGATGGATTTTTTTAATATGAAGAGAGTACAATATTCACCATGAATGTAACTTATAGGCCATCTAGGGTAGTAGCAATGCAGTGAAATATCTCTTCTTTCAGTGCAATACATGCAAGTCCATAAATTAACCATAGTGCAATACTCTAATGTTCATAGTGCAACATTCAATGTCTCTTTCTGTGCAAGGATCAATGCCATGTCTTAATCAAGTACTTGTGCAATACTAAAGTCTCATGCAAGTAAGTGTCCAGGTCAAAATTGTTAAAATGTGTTTCTAATTATGTGCAATATTAGTCTGTATACTTGCATGTCTGTAATGTAATAGTCAGGTGTTACATGTGTAAATTTTTGTGAAAATAGTCTATGTTGTCTGCACATTGAGTCTGGAGATATGGAATTTCATTCAGTTTTTGCACTTGTGTGATTTCTAAATGACAATAAAGTTTACTTTGACTTGACTTTGAGAGTCAAAATTTATCAGTGAGTTCTTAACATCAGAATTAGGATCTAGGGATTGAGAAGTATGATGGACTCTAAAAGCATCAAGTATGTCTCCAATATCAGTAAAGTTTTGCTTATTTCCTTCATGTATAACTTCTAGAATATTATTACTTTTTTACTGCATTTTAACTTTTTGATAAATTATGCATATGTTTAGGTGATAATGAGTAGGAAGTCATGTTTAATCTTTCTAAAGACAAATTTGATTTATGAGCTAGAATATTAAAATATTGTTTATTTATTGTTCCTATTTCATTTAAATTAGATTATTTTTAGTAAATTAAATTTAGCTATTAAGAGTTGTGAATGAGTGTTTTCCAGTTCTCAATCCCATTCCTTAAATTTGTTTTTATGCGAGGTTAAAATGTGCTATATATATATATATACACACACACACACACATGCACTTTTATTGAATCTCAAATCATGACTATATTGATATCAGAAGGATAAATAAATTTAGCTCCGACATTAACCAGGGTTTGAGCTATTTAAGTTTATTTATATATGCAGATATTCTGTCAGAAAGGATAACATTTGAAAATTGGTTTGAAATTTTTAGATTAAGTGCATTATGATCAGATATAGGAGAAGGAATAATGCTAAAAGTTGATATCTTAGAGATTATGTCTTGATAATCTAAAATTCTATCTATTCTGGTATGTGTACCATATTTTAGCCCTGAAGAGAAAACAGCAGCAATCTGGGATCGTTCTTATTAAATGTATAATTCATGTTAGTGGATTCTATCCAATTTCTAAGCATTTTTGAAGTTGAGGTCAAGCTTAGTTTTCTCTTATTACTGGTGTCAGAATCTTCCAATATACAATTAAAATTCCCTCCAGTAATTAGGTTTCCTTTCAAACTATTAAGGATAAAGTCTAAGTGTTACTTATCAAGACTTTGTCCCATACCAGAAGCCAGTTTTGGTTCACTAAAGTCCATATCCTGTTGTTAAACTTTAAAATTATATGAGTAAAACCATCTTGATCTTCACATTTATAAATAATTTGTGGGAGATCTATATATTTTTTCTAAGTATTATGACTCCACTTCTCTTAATTTTAAAAGAAGATTGGGCAAGAATTATAAAGTTACTAGGGTTCCAAATATCTTTTATCATCTGTTTAATATGTATGTGTAATATGTGTTTCTTGTAGGAAGACAACTTGTGCCTTATTAATATTTAAATATATCAGGTTTGATTTTTGCATTATATAAACCATTAACATTTAAAGATAACAGTGATAAATCCATCTATATGACAAAATGATTACTTTCCACCCATCTTCTCCCTTCCCTTAATCAGGAAAGAAAGAAAAAAAAAAGCAATGGAACATAATAAGTTACCAATTGCCTTTCATAATTTCATAGCACAAAGATTAATAATTCAGGTCAAAAGGAAAAATAAAAATAAAAAATATAATAGTTATGTGGCAAGTAATGCATATTAATTACAAACAAGGAATTATCAAAAAAATTCCAAGCCCAATAGACAAAAACACTGTCAGACTATCCAACATTAGCTAACCAGATTTTTACCTAAAGTGATAACAAGAAAAAACTATCTGATAGAACTCTGCAGTAAATATTTTATCTTTTTGAGACACTGTAAAATTTTGGTAAACATATATATGAAAAACATAATATGCAATAATACAAATGTTGAAATAAAGAGATGTATAATAAGGTATCATATAATAATAAAGAAGAGAATCTTTTCACTTCTTTTCTTCTCCCATTTTCTTTCCTCCCCGTCCTTCCCCAAACAAACAAAAAAAATCATATACCATATAATGACAGTAAACCGAATAGCTAATACTCTGCCTCAAATGTGTTGGTTAATTATCAGAAATGTTAAATAAATATATGTATAATCTGCTTATTTTTGTGGGGTGGTCAATACAACTTGATTCTTATCTATGCTGAGTTAAACACATGCATGACTAGAATTAATTGCAGAACTTCTTTTTGCTTTCAGCTTGTCTATGTTAATACACACACACACATACACCCACACACACACACGTGTGTATTTTTTTTAAGAAAATGTTTACAGCAGTTGCTCATTATTATGTGAATATTTCCTTGTAATTGCAAAATCAACTCATAACTTCACTGACAGCTAATACTATCTACAATTCCTTGTTACTGTTAGATATGTTGATGTTAACATGATTTACATTGCCTTTAGTGTATTATACTAATTATTGACAATATTCTGCATATTTAGTGTCATCCAGCCACAACAGAACATATTTTTTGCCACATTTGTTTATTTGCTGCAGGAAAAATGTGATTAAATTAGCCTAGAGGTAATTATTCATAGATTCCAGAATTACCAACACAGAGAGATAATAGTAACATTTCATTCAGGTTACTCTCACTTCTATTTAATTATGTCAATATCTAACTAACTATTCAGCCATCATTCAGTTAAACTAAAAGAATATTGCTTAGTGTCAGCAAGAAAGCAGATAGCTGAGAATGTAAAGGAAAGAAGGAGTGATGTATAGACTAAACAATAAACTGAGTAATGCAAAAACTATAGATTATAATTAATATTGTCTGGTTATCATTAACTAGGAAACAGTGTTTATATGTATTCATTAACTTAAATACAAGTGAGAACAGCTATGATTAACTGATAATTAAATTTCACCATCAGACATGAGAAATCCATAGAGCCAATTATATAGCCATAAAATTAAAGAAAAAAGTAATGAGCTATAAATAAGGCAAATGAACAATTCATACCCCCTTTCCTTCCTGTCCCCCATCTCTCCTTTCCCATTCTAAAGGATGCATATAGATATAATGAAAGCTAATACAAGTTTATGCAAAAAGAATGAAAGTAAATATTTTCACATAAATTATTTAAAAAAAAATCTCCTTTTATAAAATGCTTATATCTTAAATAATCATGACTTTGCTTCAGCTCCTAGTATTCATTTATAGAGGACTCAAACCTTCGAGTAACAATTATTCATGTATAAACTGATCAACAGAACATGTGTGGCAATCATTCATAGCAGAAAAGTAGGAAATCAACAAACCAAGCCAAGGATAAAACAATAGCTGAAAATACTCACTTACGTTAACATATACAGTGAAATGAATTAATTCAAAGTTAGTTGAAACAACTAACCTTAAACAAGCCAGTCAAACAGGATTATAAAAACAAAAGGTTAGGATGAGCTGTACGGGGGAAGTAACTCAACACAAGCTAGAATTGCTTCCTATGGAATATGTGGATGCAGTAAAACAGCTTCATGGAGTCTTCCAACAATTAAACAATCCCAACCATTCAAAGTAGGCTTGAGAAATGTGTCTTGTGGTAACTGCAAGATACAAATTGAAACAGTAATATGAAAAACAAAACAAGTGTTTAATGAGGTTAAATGGTGTTGAATCAAAAATAGTCTCTTATGTTGTACAAATAGGCACATCCATCAGATAAACCATCCCCCTACAGTTATAATAATAAAAACAATACAGTATAGCTACTAGATCATATCCAATCCTCACCTTAAATAAAACAGAGCTAGAGAAATACTATTTAAGCATAAGCTATGGAACCTTGCTGGCTAGGCTTATGTAGGCCCTTGGGCCGATAGCCTAGTACCTACCCATGAACCTATAACACATTTGAAAATATACATATTAAACTCAAGTGTATTACATAGATTTCTACTGTACAAAACAGAGATCTCTAGAAATTAAAATTAGAATGTAGTACCTGCGAATCTAAATATATATATATATATATATATATATATATATATATATATATATATAAAATGTAAGAAGTGAGACATTCAAGTAAATAGGAATATAATTTACACCTTATAATCTAGAAACATTCATTATTAAACAATAAAACTATGTGAAGAAAGAAGTTACCACTGCAAAGGAAATGACATATGGTTAACATAAATAAACTGTACTATCCATCTTGACTTCAGGAGAGGTGTAGGAGAGGAAATTCTCAACAAGGCCTGTTTAAGTGATATATATATACCTACACATTTTCTTGAATTTAACTGTTTTCCTTATTAGATATTGAGAAATGTTTGATATTATTTTCAAGGACAAAAAGATACGTATGCATTGTTCAAAAGTAACAAGTTATTTTATGAATGAAGATTTTTTTTTTAAATTTTGTTAGCACTAGTAGAACTGGAATCATTTTTTTTTTCTTCATATTAGTCATGTATTTTTATTCAAGGTTCTTTTCAGATAAGGGGATGACAAATCCACGTCTTCAGTCATAGGAATAAGATATTATTTTTTCCCCAAACATCTTTAATAAATTTTCACATATGACAAAGGCAATCTTACATTTATATAAATGAAAAACATACAAAATGATGTCACCTTGGTTGTAAACAGTTTACATCACAGACACCACTGAAAGAATTGTAGTTGCAAACATCATACATCAATTATAATCAATCTGGTCATTGTCAGTTAAGCATTATATGTCTTATTCAAATCCTGCCTCTTAAACCTCATTCCTACTCTGCATATGTTGTTCCCACAATTCCCATTTTTTACTATGTAGTTTGCTTTTTCCCTTTTCTAAAAATCTCGATTCCAATTGTTTTATCTCTGTTAATATATTCACTACTTCTAGTAAAGTTGGTCTAGACTTTGATTTCCCTTTTCTGGAATAAGATATTATTTTGACAAAATATATTCCTATAAGTTGGTAAGGAATTTTACTTCATTTGACAGATCACTTTATTTTTACTGGAAAAAAATTATCTGTGATTTAAAACCATTCAGTTTAAGAATTTCTACAAGTGGCTAGCAACTTTTCCTCAAGTGCATCATTTTAGCTGAGCATTATCAGATCTGACTGAATCCTGTTTCTATTTCAAAGGGTCTTTCTTTCAAGCAGTTTTGAGTAGTAGTTCTTTATCAATATGTGATAAATATGTTATGACTATAGATCTCAGTGGAGCAGAAAATGAAGTAGGAATAGGCTTACCTATGATACAGTGGGCTCTTTCAATACCATAGGAAAGACCTTACTGTAGATTCAATATTTATAGGATGCAAGTATTTAAGAATGAAATTTAATCCTCACCTTCATTTATTTTTCTGGAACACCAGAAATCCTTATGTTACATCTTATTTCACTATTTTCTAAGTCATCTATTTTGTTTAGAAGCCATATATTTTGTTTTAGTAAAAAAATACATTTGACATTCTTCTTCTTCTTTAGCCTCCCATCAGTGTCACTTTGGGCATTCTCCATGTCAGATGTTTTGGTTTGTTGTTATAATAGTTCTTTAAAAACATCAGTCTAAGACAGTTTTTCTGAGATTTTCTGCTGGAGGCTATCCATTTTCAAAGACAATTGTTGAAGAGTAGAAGCCACTAGTTGTATATCTTTCTTCAGAGAAATGTCAGTATGACAATGCTTAGACTTGTTCATCTTCATTTGGTATCTTAGTGTCTGAGTAAAATTGACAGGAAAATGTTTATATAATTCCATGAAAATCAATTTTTGAATGATCAAAACTATTCTCCGTAAGAGTGTAGTATCTTTTTAAATAGTTATTTTTCTGTATTTAAGTCTTATTCTGCAGAACTCTAAAAGATTGCCATCTTGGCTCCACTTCTGATAAGTACAAATGTTTGGCCTACACAGTATGCTAGCTCTTGTTAGGGTAGTCCTGCTGTTTGATGAGTAGAGTTTTGAAGAAATAATAGTTGAATTTTATTTCATTTATTTATTTACATATTTTACCTAAAGCTGTTTCCCTGTTGTTTTAAATGTCCATCTCTGTGGCACAGGAGGAAGAGCCCTGACTATGACCAGATACCTGAATTTGATGAACAATTCAGAAACTAGAAAAGGTGGGCAAGGGATGAAAGCTGGCTTACCCACCATAGAGGGAGAGAAGAGGGGAGTAGTGGTTCTTGTCCAGTGACTGCCTACAAGCACAAGGAGGCTTGAAGGGCACCAACACTGTCAGGACCAGGGACACAGGCTTTGCACTCATAAGCTGGTAACAGTAGATGTGATTGGAATGTAGGTGGTATCACTCCTACATGGACTGGAAGGGTATGGCAAGCTCTGTTGTGATATGCATGGTCTTATTAGATGTCTAAGGTTGGAATACATCCAGAATAGAAGTACCCTTATTACTGGTATACTGCAGATGGCACAAACCACCTTCATGGCTTCTTGCACAATGGCTCTTCTGCTTAGTTCTTTTGCTTGTGCTAACAGATTACGAGTAGAGAAGGAACATTTGGGATCAATATTAAGTGGGGGAGGTGTCACAACTGGCAGGCATGAGGAAAAATAGATATAGAAAAACTCTGGATTTAGTTTGAGTGATCAAAAAATAGTGTGGTTATGGAAGATTTGTGTTATCCCCACTGTTGTGCTATATCAGATTTAATATATTTAGTGATGTGGATATGAGGGCATGGGAGAATTTTCCTCCTGAACAACCTTTTCTTTTCAGGTTTTAGTTGCAGTCAATTATGCACAATATAATTTTTTTCTATAGAAATAGTTTTGAAAAAAGCACACTCAATGTTTATTCACAGATTCCTTGTCATTAAGACCAGCCTTTTCCAGCATCCCTACTGGACAAACCAGGAAAGTGTCATAAGACCAAAGCCCAACAGCAGAGTAAAAGCATCTTACAAGGAGTGATCTTAACATATGACCTGCCATCACAGGAGGTGGAACATGTGGATTCTTAAGTACTTTCTGCAGCTAAAAATATGAGATCAGTTAAATGGTTAAGTATAAAAACAGAAACAGAAACATAAAACAGCTGTATGTGTTGTTTATTACTGGTAAAGATGAATATATAAATTAGGATATCTAAAGGTTATCTGTTCAACATGTGTTGCCATCTTTGCTGTGTTTGTAATACACCACACAGCCTGCTTTATGTGAAGGTGAACACATGCTAAGCAATGCATTGTCTCTACACTACTTCAGACTTCTGTTCTTTCAAAGAACTCTCCAGTTAAATGACTAGGCTCTGTGGAGCTACTTGGTAAACAAATGATATATATAGTATATACTTTCTCTGGATATCAAACACGAAATTAAATTATAAGGTGTTTATCCAGGCTTCCAAACTATAAAGATATTATTCATGGAATCTTTTCCCTCTAGCTTTTAGGAGTCTGTTAGTTCTTCCTTTCAGAACTGCTAAAATAATTTTCACAAACACTGTTATCAAGCTAATATTTCTGCAATTTTTTCTACCTCAAGCCCTTTAACTCTTCTATGACAGGACCTGTATTTTTCCTGTTCCAGTCCAGAGGTACCGCAGTTTAATCATATCACTTATATTCACAAATTACAAAGAATGTAGATATATCATCAATGACATATGAAAACATTACACATCTGTTAGTAATACACTCCCATAGCACATATACTCAAGCTTGGCAGCTATTTATGTCCTGCTGCAGAACTACTACCCATAAAATGTGGCATATAAAATTGTTTTCTAAATACTACAGTGAACCAAGAGTACCTTTGTTTCCATTTTTTCCATTAAATGTTGCATTTTTTTTTTCTTTAAGATAAAAGAGAGAAAAGAATCCTGAAACAGAGCTGCTTTTCTATGAGTCAACTTTAAGCACCCGTCCTTTAGAAGTCAATGTCTTCTAACTGTCAATTATCACTAATAAGGCACATTATTTATTTAAAGTTTGAGATCTTCTGTACCCAAATGGGAACAATAGCTATAGCAGGGTACTTGATATATTGTACAGAACATCTAAGGCTTCAATGATGCAAGGTTTTCTAACTGGCTCAAACTGTTTCCTTTTGTAAACTGCTTTTGATGAAGAGGTCTTCAACATTAATATTTGATTCCCTTGTCATTTATGACTAGCCTTTGGCTTCTTTCAAATTGAGATTTTCTCTATGAATTTTTAGAAACAGGTCATAAAAGCTATTGTATTCATCATGATTATTTGCAAAAGTAGGGATAAAGCTCTGTGTGAAATTTTCAGTGAATATATTCTGTTACGCATTTATTCATAAGCAATTATTCCTAGACTTGTTTTCTAGGTTATCACATACACACACACAAACACGCATACATATGTATGTATATATGCACATACATACACACGTCTATGTGCATATATATATATATATATATATATATATATATATATATATATGTACTTATTTTATATATATATATATATATATATATATACATATTTATATATATATCTATATACACACACACACACATATGGGTCTACTTCATTTGATCGAAAGACCATTTGACCTAAACCCATTTGATCGAAAATCAGTATTCAAGGCATAAAACTGGGATTTGTCCCCCTCCCCAATGTTGTGCGACCCTGGAGTTGGTATATATAGATAGGGGGTGTGGGGGGCACAGCCCCCCACATTGGGGGTGTGTGGGGGTCGAAGCCCCCAACCTAGTTTCCTTTAAAAGAAGAAAATAACACAAAGTACACCCCCCCCCCCAACTATATATACCAAGTCCAGGGTTGCTCGACATTGAGGAGGGGGACAAATCCCTGTTATTTCAATAAAATGGGTTTTGGTCAAATGGTCTTTCGATCAAATGAAGTAGACCCATACACATGCATATGTAGATATATATATATATATATATATATATATATATATATATATATATATATTAATTAAACATGTTAATAATTCAGAGTGTCGGTAGTTAGAAATGCAGTATGAAAATGTTGCAATTTCAGAATGAAGACAGTTGAAAATCTTGACAGTTCAGAATGCAGACTGAGGTAACTGGGTTGTTGTAAGGGGTGAGAGTATATTTGTGCAAGTGTTGGTGGGTTAGGGTGAGTAATGGCTAGGTAAGTGGATAGCTTTCATTTTGTGCATATTTTTCTGTGCATGTTTGTGTGTCTGAGCCTGTCTTGTGTAGTAGCAGGTTAAAGAAGGTTTTTTTTGTAAGGTAATGTGCAGGGTTATGGCTGTCAATCCTTAGTATGATGGTGCAAGGAGATACAGCTTTCTAAGGCATACTTACCTTAACCCTGCCCGTAAACTATCAGCATACCTCAACAAATCTCTTTCCATAAGACTAACACTAGAACAACACACCATGGCTTATGGTATTGCTAAGTCTGCCTTTTTTTTTGAGATTTATTTTTTGTGGTTTTCAGTATACTTTTTTTTTAGCTCAGTAACATCCTCTCTAATATCATTTGTCTGATGAAGAGGTAGACAGAGAGAGAGAGAGGGTGGGAGAGAGGTGAATAATGTAAAACCAATACTAGTGCATTATATAAGCAATTATAGTAAAAATAAGGGAAAAGGTATAACTGCAATACAGCCTTCAGACCACAGACTGATTCCCAATGCCTAAATGTATAAATTAAATAAGGTGCCAGTTGTTGAAGGCCTATTTCAGATTTCAACACAATTTATCACTGGGAATAGGCAAGTGTCGGAGCATGCTTTAATTGTAAGAACTTAGCTCAAAGAGAAAACTCTCATGTGATATATGTAAAATGAAATGAGTACAAGCCTTCATCATATGCAACCATTTTTACATCTGATTAGAATGCATAGAGTTGATTCTTCCTTTCATCTCTGGTAGAAGTATAAACTGAAAGAGCACACTTGCAAAACTCAAGTATGAGATGCATGCAGCAGAAAACATTTATCCAATTAGCACAACACTAGCACCAAAAAAACATGTATATTAATTAGAGTACTAAGAAAAATAATCCATAAAAAGCACCTTTAGAAATGTACAGCTAGTCAAGTACATACAGTATCTGGTCCAGGTACTTAGTGATTTTTCTGTTCCTATAAATCCTATTTGAAAAACAAAAGCATTAAACGCTGGGCCCAAATATATTTTTTAATTCATATCCGATATGCTTTACATAGATGCTTGTTTGTACATGTTTAATGGGATGTGGCTCAAAAACAGTCTACCATGCTACCATTGTGTTAGCAAACAGAATGTTCACTTTATCTGAGGACCAAAGAGTAACATATACTATAATCGTGTGCAAAAATAACCAATGTGACATACAAAGTAATGGATACACACATTACTTCTACTCTTGTACTTTAGTAGATAATTTTTGTCCTGTTATCCTTGGCTTTGTTACAGAAATAGGATACACAGAGGGCACAAAGTACTGACAGAGATGTAAAGAAAGTTTTGTTGATGCATTGGGCAATGCACCCATTTGGTGCCTTTATAGACGAGGACTAAAAAAAATAGTACTCCATTTCAGAAATAAAGACAAAAATTTTTTTTGCCCTCAGTTTGAGCAAATAACTATTATTTCTGCACAGAACAGCTCATTGTTTTATTCGTAGAAGTGTGCATGCCTTCACAGATATGCTATTTCCTTGGCTATTCTGTGCAAGGCACAGCTTACCACCATGTGCTCAGGAGACATATGCTCTAAGGGTATGACATCTAGTGCTCCCCCTAACCATCACTCAAGTGGTGAGGCAGAGTCACCTGCCTCCTGCAAGCATGTGCAAACCAGAAGCAACCACTCACTCCCATCTGAATGAGTCCACACCTTCCACTGCTAGTGTCATTAACTGAACATGGGTCGCTTTGGTTCCAATGTGGGATTCACTTCTCTGTCTCACTGCAGAAGACAATATTTACTGATACAAAATGGGTCTAAAATATCTAAATCATTGTACTTTACTACAAACACTGGCAAACTGTTTTTATCTATGTTAGTAACCTGATCAATTACTATGCAGTTAACTCAACCTTACAAGGTATATCAAGCAGCAGTTTTTCTAAAACTAACTGTTCACTAAAGGTATCCTGTAAGGGTCGTTGGATCTGACAGAAGTCAGACAATCCTTTGCACAGATAACACTGTCATACCTAAATCTCAAAAACTTCCCAAGATCAACAAATAACCCTTAAAAAGGATTTTAGATAATTTGGAAATGGCTTATCTACAACAACCAGAGAGTTATCCTATAAAAAATCTTCTATAATGTTACCAAGGAATCCTCATACACTTGCATCAATTCAAAATCTTAAACTAAATAACACGCACAGTATTACCCTCCCCAAAGACATAAAAAAGAATATCTCACCAAAAAAGAAACAATAAAAGTTCTAGGTCAAAGTAAAACTGCACACAAAATCTACCCTCCAATACCAAAGAACCTAAACAAGCAAATGCTATAAACACGTTACCTTCCAGACTTGAATGTGGGTTACAGATGCTTTAAATACCACTATCTTACAAGCTAAAAAAAAAACATTTTTAGGTCGATACATCATGACATAAAAGACATCTTTCTTTATCTAGTCACAAAAGCAACTGGCTAACAATAAGAGCTAGGGGCACCTTTTAAGTAACATCCTACTTTTTAGACTGGTCAGTGATAATTACATTCATCCTCTAAAAAAAAAAGAGCAAACATAAGGGCCACTCATTACTATATTTGCAGTCAAGAAGAAATTCTTCTTTCAAGACCTTCACTTTATTTTTAATACTTTCCAAATTTTTTTGGCAAAAGTAGCATCACTGGGTAAAATACCATTTTGACAAAATCCTTAGAAAATAAAAACAATATTAATAATAATTTTCTAGAAACTGCCTTAAAAAAAAATTGCATTAATGAAAATATAAATGCACTGGCAATTGTTAAACTGAATCTGTTTTCCTCTTCCTTTAGCTACCATAGCATAACTTATACTAAGAGCTGTGTATATTACAATCTGGTTGTGAATGTGGACTTACATGTAACTAATTGGCATGCATGTGTGTTTGCATATATGTATGCAAGTATCTATGACCCTTTTACCCTTTGGTTTACATCTTTAACCAAAAAGGAAAAAAGGTAACAAACAAACCATTTAGTAAATCCTACAGGAATGACCAGCAATACTTTAAGCCTCTTGTAGTAGAGGTCCATGGGGTGTATGTAAATGGACACTTAAGGGCACACAAGTTTTTCAGCTACATGGATTCTTAATGCCCATGACTGTTTAATTTACTTTTTAAAGTCTTTACTGGTGCATTTGACCTAAGAAAGCCAAACCCAACTAGAGGGAGACATGCGATGATTCGCCATCAGCATATAGTGTGTGTGCGTTAATATGTATAGACATATTAAATCAGCGAAAGCTTAACTTAGTGAATGCTGTTTAATCTACCCTTTTTATTCGAAATGGGGAATCCCAAAGCATGGAACAGTGATTTTTTTTTTCCCCAGAGAAAAAATATCACTGGGCCATTTTCAGGACTTCGCCATTTCCGCCACTGTGGTGTGATCTTGGAGAAGCCCCCCCCCCCCCCACCCTCCCACACACACACACACTTTATTTTGTGTTTTTTTTTTTTTTTTTTTGTTATGGAGCACCAATTTTTTTTCCCCTGGAAAAAAAAATTGATGTTCCGCGTGTTTGGATCGATTATACGGCATTTGTTAAGTTAAGCATTCGCTAATATAATATAGACCCGATATAGACATATAGATATGCGTATGACAATGTTTCTCTGTCTGATGAAGTAGCTCTGAGGTTGTGAAAGCGATAACCTGTATTTTACCTTCCGTGCAATAAATTTTATGATCGATTTGGCTGTGGTCTGGTACCTTCTTCTTTTTTGGATATTGCTGACAGTTTGTGGAGAAGGACCATTTACCTACACCACCTGTATTTAATTTTTTGCTTTTATATAAATATATATATATATATATATATATATATATATATATATATATATCTATATATATAGATATAGATATATAGCTAGATATTTATATACCTATATATCTGTATCTATCTATCTATCTATCTATATATATATATATATATATATATATATATATATATATATAGATATATATATACACACACACACACACATTATATGGTTTACTATTGTTTGTTTGAACGGCAAAACATTTGCCGTTCGAAACAACAAATAGTAAACCTGAAAACAAACATTCCGACCTGCCACAATGTCGACCCAATTGATTGACACATTTGAGTCGACATTGTGGCCGAAACCATCATGTTATAGCCATATAGGAGCTGATGTAAATCAGACTCCTATAGGACAAATCATGTTTTTGCAGGGGGGCAAGCACCCCTGCACCTCCCTGTGGGGGGCTGAGCCCCCCCACACCCCCCTATTAATATATTCTAACTTCGAGATTGCACTACAGTGGGTATATGGATAAATTTCCAATCCCACTGTACCGCAATCTCCATGCAGATAGTCGAATACACTTATGCGAATGCACTACAGCATTCGCATAAGTGTGTTCGACTATCCCATCCAATTATGTTTAGTGCACGACATTTTGATTTTTGGCAGCAGTGCTGCCGACAGAATGTCATTCGGACAAACCATAGTAAACCACAGTGTGTGTGTGTGTATATATATATATATATATATATATATATATATAAAACAAACACTGGAGACGGCAGAACAATATGCTCCAGAAGACCGGTTAAAGTCACAATTAACGTTTGTATAAATAACTTATACCAGTTTCAAATGCATAAAAATCTTCAGTTTTCAATGAGTAACCTCCAGGCAACAATTATGTGAACAAAATATTTATTATAAAGGCAAGCGCTTTCACCATTTAAGGCTTCATCAGGCCAGTACAAAATTCATTAAAATAATGCCTTTAAATGCTTTACAATGCAGTGACATCATTTCCACTTTCAATTAATAAAGTGAGCGTGTTCCTACATTTAAAGTGCAATCACCATTATTCTCGTAATAAAGCACACATAAAGGCTATACTATAACATTTCATCATTTTTAAAATAAAGGATTAACCTTCGTAACAAGACAATACATAAAAACACTACATAAAAACACTATATCCTTCTAAGTCTAATCTATTGAATGTTCCTAATATTAATAACGTTTCCACATAAATGCATTCATTTCAAAGACAAACATATATGAAAAATAATAAACAAAAATAATAAAATAGAAAATAATACATAAAAATATATATACATTACACTACATTAACAGTTTTAAAAATCTATTTGTTATATATTGCTTTAAATAAAATCAATTAACATATCAATCATACAATAATATTAGACCAAATAATCTATGAAGCTGTATTACATTTAAAATATCTCATTGCCTTAGCGGTCTACCTTTTAAAACTGGCTTGATGGATACCCTATCATTCAACCCTGGCGCAATATCTGCTCTAAGCCTAATAATCCACCAACTTTCAAACTCTTCAGTTTTGTTTCTAATGTCTCCCCTCCTAATAATAGGAAAATTCCTTTGCATAACTTGAAACCTAAAAGTGTGATCTGGGGTATTGCTACTGACATGCTTAGAAAGGGCACTTCTCACTGATTCATTATTAATATCATAGACATGTTCTCTAACCCTGTCCCTCAACCTCCTGTCGGTTTTGCCCACATAAAATACTGGGCACATAGTACAGGTGGCAAGGTATACTAGGTGTTGAGTAATACAACTAGCATGTACTCTAAAGACAAACTCTTGGGCAGTGACCGGGTGTATAAACTTATTAGAACTATCAATGTATTTACAAAAATTACATTTCATACAAGGCTTTGTACAAAAATCCATCCGTACAATAGATGGATCAGTTCCTATAGAATTGTAGCCACAGAGCATTCTATGTAAATTCATCTTATTTTTGTATGTAAAACTAGGCAAGTCACCTATCAGCTTGTATATCTCAGGATCAACTTTAAGTATATCCCAAAATTTCATGTATGCATCTTTTATCTGGCTGACATCCTGTGTGTAATAAATACATACCCTCATTTTATGCTCACTAATATCATTTCTTTGATTAGTTGACAAGGTCTCAATTTGGTCTCTAGTGGCAAAATAAGGATACGCTCTATTTCGTCTTAATTCATCTATATCTAGTAGACCTGTTGAGATCTCTTCAGTAGTATAAGATCTTTCCTCTAAATTCCGTGTAAGTTTAGACAGTTCTCCTCTAAAACTTGAGTCACATGAATGTAAACGAGATGCCCTCATCGCTTGGCCTCTAATGATGTTATTAAATATAAACGTAGGGTGCATATTAGATCTATGTAAAAGTGCATTCCTATAGCACTCTTTTCTATACATACCTGTATTAATTAGGCCACTCGTAGTTCTCTCAACAAACACGTCCAAAAATAAAACCCTATGTTCAGATGCATCTAATGTAAATTTTAAATAGCTGGTTAAAGTATTGATCTGTTGTAAAAACTCAGCCAACTTTATATCATCCGAACTCCAAATTAAAAAAAGGTCGTCAACAAAATGAACATAAAACTTAACAAACTGTCTGAAGTAATCCAATTTAAACAAATGGGTGTTTTCCCAATCAGCCATAACAAGATTGGCGTAGCTGTTTGCACAAGATGTGCCCATGGCTACGCCATTTCTCTGAACATAAAATTTGTTATTAAAGGTAAATACATTATTAGTAAGGACTATACCCATCAAATTACATATAGTCTCAACTTGTATGTCAGTAAAGGAACCACAATTCTCTAGGCATCTTCGTATGCCTACTAAGCCTTCTGAGTTAGGTATACAGGTGAACAATGATTGCACGTCCAACGTGACAAAAATAAGGTGTTCTTCTGGGGCAACTCCCTTCATATTATCATACAACATTATTAAAAACTGCTGTGTATCTTTTAATATATACTCATATTGGTTAACCACTGGTCTCAATTTAGTTTCTAAGTATATAGATATGGGTTCAGTCACCCAAACCCTCCCTGCCACTATTGGTCTCATCGGGGGATTCCTTGAATTCTTGTGGACCTTGGGTAAGCCCTGTATGCACGGGATCATAGGTTCACTAACTGAAAAATATTTAAGTAATTCTTCAGTAATCCTATCTGTATCAGCCATCAACACAAGTGAGGCTGATACCTTATCAACGATCCTCTCTAAACGTTGAATACTAATATAATTATAAAAATATAATTATAAAAATATAAAAATGTGCATCCCTCAAGAGACATTCCATGCTTGAGATATAATCTTTCTTATTCATTATTACAATAGGTCCACCTTTGTCAGCCTGTCTGATGACAATAATGTCATCATTCTTAAGGTCCCTCAAAGCAAGTCTATGTTTATGATTCAAATTCCCATACCATCTCTTGTGGCGATTATTCTCAGCCTTTACATGTAATTCTTGTTCCACTAGTTTAGAGAAGGCATCCACTAGTGGGTGTAAAATAGGAACGTAACTACTAGGTTTTTTAAAATGTTATTGTACATTAATAAAGTCTACATGACCATAGTTCAATTTTAATTGTAAGTTACGTGTGAACACTTTAAGATCCACTACTGAATCAGCAATATTACTCCTAATAGAAGGAATAAATGAGAGACCCTTCTCTAGAACATAAATTTCTTCCTCTGATAAATATCTGTCTGAAATGTTCCAAATTAGGGATTGGCTGCCCTCTCCCACATTCTCTACAGAGTGGGCCCCGTGGGTTCTCCTTTGACTGCTCTCTTCTTCTGCCTTCCATGACTCATGGAACGGTCCCTCCCTCTCTTTCGAAGCTCTGAGATGGGGAAAGGGGGTATCCCACCTTCTCTCGTCTTGGAGATACTACCATTGCTTACTTTCTTTCTAACTACTGCTTCTTTGGAATGTAACTTATCAACAGAGAAGTTGTCTTCTGAACTCACTTCTAATAAAGTGATATTATCACTCCTATTCACAGTACAAGTGTCACCATTTAAAATATCTATAGGGCTATCGGAAATAATAGACCTAGAACCATTGTCATGGTGAATATCAGCTACAGTCTCTACCAACCGTTTATTATTAACCATCATGTTACTATCCTCTCTAAGAGCACTATTAATGACTGAATTCATTTCATCATTTTCAGCGACAGTCACAAAATTAGAATTCAAATAATTATTCGAATCATTGTCTCTCATATTTAGATTTGTAGTTTTAGTTGCTTTCATTTGTTGGGATCTGTTGTTAACATTTCCAGTATTATCCTTGGTTATTTTATCAAATCTCGGCCAAGTAAAAATCTGTCCTTTTTTGAAATCGAGAGTGTCTCTCTGAATTTTGCCTTGTTTCTGTTCTAACAATTTTTTCTCAAAAAAATATACATTGTCCAAATGTTTGTTGAAGCTTTTATCAATGGCATGACTCGGATAAGGCAGAGCTTGCTCAGGATGTGGTTGAACTACCGTATAAACCTGAATTTTACCCATTTTTTGCCCATTTTATGTGGGCAAAACCGTCAGGAGGTTGAGGGACAGGGTTAGAGAACATGTCTATGATATTAATAATGAATCAGTGAGAAGTACCCTTTCTAAGTATGTCAGTAGCAATACCCCAGATCACACTTTTAGGTTTCAAGTTATGCAAAGGAATTTTCCTATTATTAGGATGGGAGACATTAGAAACAAAACTGAAGAGTTTGAAAGTCGGTGGATTATTAGGCTTAGAGCAGATATTGCGCCAGGGTTGAATGATAGGGTATCCATCAAGCCAGTTTTAAAAGGTAGACCGCTAAGGCAATGAGATATTTTAAATGTAATACAGCTTCATAGATTATTTGGTCTAATATTATTGTATGATTAATATGTTAATTGATTTTATTTAAAGCAATATATAACAAATAGATTTTTAAAACTGTTAATGTAGTGTAATGTATATATATTTTTATGTATTATTTTCTATTTTATTATTTTCGTTTATTATTTTTCATATATGTTTGTCTTTGAAATGAATGCATTTATGTGGAAACGTTATTAATATTAGGAACATTCAATAGATTAGACTTAGAAGGATATAGTGTTTTTATGTAGTGTTTTTATTTAGTGTTTTTATGTATTGTCTTGTTACGAAGGTTAATCCTTTATTTTAAAATGATGAAATGTTATAGTATAGCCTTTATGTGTGCTTTATTACGAGAATAATGGTGATTGCACTTTAAATGTAGGAACACTCTCACTTTATTAATTGAAAGTGGAAATGATGTCACTGCATTGTAAAGCATTTAAAGGCATTATTTTAATGAATTTTGTACTGGCCTGATGAAGCCTTAAATGGTGAAAGCGCTTGCCTTTATAATAAATATTTTGTTCACATAATCGTTGCCTTGAAAACTGAAGATTTTTATGCGTTTGAAACTGGTATAAGTTATTTATACAAACGTTAATTGTGACTTTAACCAGTCTTCTGGAGCATATTGTTCTGCCGTCTCCAGTGTTTGTTTTATGCTTCTTTCGTTTGGAGATTACTAGAGCAGCTTTTTTCTGATATATATATATATATATATATATATATATCTATATATATATATATTACTTATCTGTCTACTAGGTAACATAATATAATGTTTTTTATACTGAATACTTCCGTAAATATGTAACCTCTCTTATTATTCTTCATTTTCTTTTGCAATAAATGTTACACATGAAAGCCTACGGCTTACTATAATGTTACTCTAATGTTTCTGACTCTGAATTTTGTCTATTATGTAACCTCTCTTTCACTATTATTATTAATGTAACTTCTTCTGGAACTTTTCTCTCGGGTCTACACTGAAAATGGGTCTGTGCAACCCAGTGGATTCTCCCGGTCAACAAATAGAAATAAATAAATAAACAGAGAGAGAGAGAGAGAGAGAGAGAGAGAAATGTTTATATATCTATATGTATGAATGTATATATATATATGAATAAATATATATATATATATATATATATATATATATATAGATATAATTTTATATATATATATATATATGTATATATATATATAGATATATAGATATATATATAGATATATAGATATATATATATATATATATATATATATATATATGGGTCTACTTCGTAACAACGAAAGACCAGAAGACCGAAACCCAAAACACAGATGAAAACAACGAAACCCCAGAACACCGAAAACCATGTAACTTTACAACACACGCATAACACACAAAAACTGCCCCACATTACCAAACTCAACACCCTACAAGACCCGCTGCACCCCCTCCAACTTTAATGCTCTAACTCAGAAATCGCACAGACACACACACAAGGCAAACTCACACTCACACAGTACACTCCCTCACACACCACAGTCAAAACACACACTTACACACAGCAATTCCCCTCACAAATGCACTCAAACATACACACTTACTACCTACAGCAGAACACCAAAAGCGCTAATTCAAACTCCTGTAACATTGGGGTTTTGAATTTCACTCTTTTCGGTGTTCTGAGGTTTCGTTCTAATGAAGGAGACCCATATATATATATATATATATATATATATATATATATATATATATAAAGATATATATATATATATATATATATATATGTATATATATATACGCACACACACATATATACATGCATACATATGTATTTTTTGCTATTTTCAGAGAGAAATGTAGTGCTTATAGACATTATAGTAGATGTTTTAGGATACTTTTCAAAACTGTACAGTACAGCTGTGTTAAGTTGCACTTACTTATAACAATATATGTTTGTATTCTTCACTGCTGCAATACCATTTGAGTTCTGTCATACTAATGACACAACAACCGGACACAGTTTCCTAAAGCTTTTTTCCCTCCCACACTGTCACTTTGGATTTTTATAGGCTGATTTCTTATTTGGAGCTATATTAATAGGCATAGTGACTAAAAATCCTCAGGATTTTCTTACCCCTCAACAAAACATGGGGGAAACATCCTGAAATAACCAAGACAAAAATAACAGCAAAACAACTTAAATTACCACCAAAGCTATTTAAAAGAGGGGGGGCACAGAAGATGTTCTCCACATCTTGATCAGCTAAGGGAAGACCTCTGTACTGAGTTTTCACTTGTTATTGTCTTCCCAGGATCTTCTTGGCTTGTTTGCCGCTATGTTTTGCTCTGAAAGTATGTAAGAAATTTCAAGAGTTAAGGAGTGCTTCAGAGCTAACTCCCAAGCAATCATTGCCAGCCAGCACAGAGTGTATAAACCCCCCTTTATATACCACATCACCATGACGCTGTCTGTCATGAACCGTAAAGGACTTGGGTTCCACAGATAATACAAAGACCTTATGGCACGAAGCACAGCTATCATCTCTTTTACACTGATGATGATTACACTTTTACACTGATATGCATTGATCTATCTGTACTGTACCACAGACATTTCACTTTTACCCTCACTGAAACTGCTTCCCAAGCAAACTCTGTGGAAATGGCCAGGACATAGTGTTTGGGAAAAAAGGGAGACCCACTGGCTCCCTATTCAAATGTCAGCACTCAAAATATTGAGTGCTGAAAAAAAAACTCGAGATTCCTTACATTAATTTCCTTTTCTCATCCCATTGTTTGAGAACTTGTGTAGCAGAAGGCCCAAATAAAGCCTTTGTATCTAGACGGTTGTTCAAATGTCTGACTTTAACTTATCTGAAAATTTTCAGTTTCATCCCCATAGAAATCTTCTGAGAATGTGGTAGAAGCAGAAGCTTTATATACAGGTTAAGTATAATCACACACACTTTGTAAGGCATGTTTAGAAACCCGAGACAGCTCAGCCACAATTTGATTCAAACAAGACCTTTCGGGAAATTGAGAAGCAGAAAATTCTCTAAAACTATTTGGCACATTTAATCATAAACTTCCACATGTATCCCTGGTAATTGAAAATTATAAAGGCTAAAATAGATGCAAAAAAATTATTTTACCAAATCTGTCCAGAAGTTTGTCCTCTTTATCTCCAGGAACTAGGCTGAGGGCAGTAAGTGACCTGTCATACCTCTCAACTATAGATTTTCAAAGAATGTCCAGATTTTTGCCTCATATTTTTGGTCCGTTTTTCATAAAATTGTGTTTTTTTCACAAATTAGTGGCAGATCATTAAAGATTGAAGTTGGAACATAATATTTGAGTTTTAGACTGCATACCCTTAAGAAAATTCATGATAATGCAAAATCTGTTGTTCTATCTCCTTTCTAAGTTTGTAAGAGCAATATTTAAAAAATGTACCCATTTTTAGGCCTTTGTCCCACTTTTATTGATGACGTTGACCAGACTCCTTGCTCTAAGAGGTTAAGAGGAATGGCACTTGTTCACATTACAAACAGTGGTAGAGATAGCAGTTGCACATGCTCGAAGATGAGAAAAAAGCAATTTGTTAGCTTGACATACTTTATATAATTTATCTGCCTTTCAAGGTATAATTCATTGAAAATAAGGAATATTTCAGACAGCATTAAAATCACTCTCCAAGGGTGATAGAATAGGATCAGTGAGCATGGTATATGGTGCATCTTGTTCTGATAAATCATGATATCTGCCTAATTTGGGGGGCACATCCACCTGTTCCCAACAAATACATCCTTCAGTCTGGAGACAGTCTCAGGAAAAGAAAAATTATACAAATGTTCAAATTCAGGGTCAGGAATCAGAGTCTTGGGTTATGGACCATCTGTTGACATTAGCCTGTCTCTGCCTAAATCTGAACCCCCTGACAAACATTCTAATCCTTGGGAGTAGAGCAATAAGGCATAGCCTGAGGCACTTGACACCCATGATTAAAAGCCTACAACAAACTCCTAGCTAACATAATAACAAAGAAACCACTTCCTCGCTGTCATAATGATTCATTTTCTATTTCTTTTTTGTTCTAGGGACATCTGTAGCTGAAAGCATAGAAGAGTAAAGCATATCAGCCCAAGTAAGTGGTCTCTTTCTCCAACCACCCCAAAAAGACTCTGCAGGGGTGCCTCTAGCACCTAAAATGGATGGTTCTCCCATGCCCGCATCTGACACTGGAACAGCCAAAGGGCATGCACCTAAGCCACAATAGGTGGCAAGGCTACAATAGAGGGATCTGAGGAAACCAGTAAGTGGTCTGAGGAATCAGCACTGGCCACTGCAGGGTCACCTACCATTGGCTGAAGCAGCCAAGGGGTTGTGTTTTTACTTTTTTTTTTTAGTTTCTTTTTAGGTAAGTTGGAGGACAGTACTGGGAAAAAGCATCCATGCTGTAGTGAGGGAAGATACCTTTTTACATTAAGATATACTATACGGTGTCAGAGATAGTGTCTTAGTTCACAGAAGCAGCACACAATCCTTCCCAAAATTTCAAAATCTCAGCATCAAGTTACACAAGCAGCGCACAAACTGGCCCTTTCAAACAACAGAATCATGTCCCTTTAGTAATAAAAAGTAGTGTGAAAGGGTTCTTTCCAGAGGTCTTACCTGTCTGATTGAAAGCTTTAGGCTGACTGGTGTTCCAGAAGATCCTCAGAGATGCATCTGCACAAGGCAACAAAAAGGTACGAAAGATTTTTAGTCACTCTGCTTGTTTATATAGCTCCCACCAAAGTGGGCTCAGCCAATAACCTGCCAGAGTGACAGTGTGGGAAGGGATGAAAGCTTTTGAAAGCTGGCTGGTTGCTTTACCCTTGACAGGAAAAAAAACTCATAGGCAGCTTCAGCAGTGAGAATTCTGAACATCTAATTTTTTACATGTAAAAGTGAGTGTGTGTGCATGGGTACGTTAGCAGCTCTGGTAATGCTAATGCTCTGTAATGTGAATTTATGTGTTTGACTGGTCCCTGTGCAATATAAGGTGTGGCTGCACGTTGCAGCCAAGTACTGTAAGAAAGGAAAAGTCATGGATGGCTATGTATAGATCTTGTATACCCTAACATACCTTGTAATCATCTTTGATTTTTAGGAATACCCAAGTTGCCCATCATAAATATGACTCTTATTGCTACTGTCATGAAATAAGTTGCGTTCATTTGATTTGAAATTCCTAATAGAGTTGTGTTAGTACTTTAACCCCACAGAGCAAGAGAACATGGGCATCTGTTGATTTCCTTAGTCAGAGGTGCTGGCACTGTCCAGGATGTGGGGAGTCCAAGGATCTGGAAATATAAGGAATTACAATAATGCTGAATCTTCCTTCGACTGTTACAGCAGACTCTTAGCTAACTGGAAACCACTGAAGTTTCTGTCTTTTATAAGATTTTATTGTTCAGACAGTAATATAGGTGTTTACTACGCAAGGAGATTTGTTAAAGAATTCTGAAGACGTGTTTGTGTGTATTCACACTGCTAAAAGTATTGCATTTTATAGCTAATAGGTGTTTGAACAGCATTTATTGACAGATATTGGCTCATTTTATAATTTTACACTAAATGTGTCATGGACTTCTGAGGATATCTATGGACTTCTAGGGATGAAACATTATACACTTTCTAAGTGTTTCAGCATTTCAAGATTTTTTTCTCTTTATGCTTTCTAACTCAAATTAAAAAGTGTGTGTATTTAGGCTGTTATTGGAGTAAAATTCCACAGCTCTTATGACTCCTTTTTTTTTTTACTGATGTTAACACCAAATAGCTGTGTAGCTGTGAAATATTACACTTATAAGAGCCTAAATACATCAGTCTTTCATTATTCTTGTAAAATGTAGTTACAAAGTATAACATAATGCATTGTGAGATATTCTAGCTGCCTATCGGGCGCTAGAATCCGCCACATAACACAAGCACTCGGGTCACTCCACGGCAAGTACAAATATGACACAGTCATTGTCCATGCTGGTGTGAACGACCTGAGACGTACCTCCCTGGACTACATGAAAAGAGACATAGAGGAGCTCTCTGATTATGTAGCCCAGGCAGGTATGACCCTAACCCTGAGCAGTATCCTTCCTTCACCAAGAATGATGCCACAATATAGAGACAAGATGATCAGCTTTAACAATTGGCTTAATGTCTGGTGTCATTCAAAGGGGATCCAGTGTCTGTCTGCCTGGGATGACATGCTTGACAAGCCACGCTGCTTCGCAAGGGACGGCTTGCACCTGTCACCCTGGGATTCCGGATATTGGCTAAGGCTCTTGCCACCCCATAGTGCCTTTTTAGGCAAGGCTCAAATTCTAAACCTACCACCCTAGAAAACAAAAATGGGAAGAAACTGAGGGTAATGCTGCTCAATGCCAGAAGTCTAAATCTCAAAATGCACGCACTCGAGGCCCTTCTCAGTACGGAGAACATCGATGTCTGTGCTGTAACTGAAACCTGGTTCAAGGCTCCTGAGAGCACCCGGCACTATTAGGTTTTACCTCATATCATGCGTTCCGGCCCCAAAACCCGGACCACACCACAAAAGGAGGGGGTGTATCCATATTCATAAAGGATACCCACACCTCCAGGTTGGTGGCAACGCACAAAGCTTTGGAAACCATCCAGGTGCAACTAACCATAGGCAAAACTGCTCTACAAATTGTAGCATGCTACAGGCCACCCTCTCAAACTCAGGAACCCCACACAGCCTTCCTGAAGACACTGGAGGGTATAAATGTATCTCCAAACACCATCATATTGGGTGACTTCAACTACCCGAATATAGACTGGGAACATTACTCAAGCCCTAACTTTCTAGCCCAACGGTTCCTGGAGTTCATAAATACAAATGCCATGGAACAGCTAGTCACTGTTCCCATGAGAGGAGAAAATATACTAGATCTCATTGTCACAAACATGGGGACAAAATGCTCCACACCGGAAGTATATCCCTCATTGGTGAGATCTGATCATAAACTAATCTCACTGGAAATCCACATCCCGCCCCCACCCCAAACAAAGAAGACCATAGTGAAGAACTTCTCTAAAGCAAACTTCACACTACTCAAGACTGGTGTGGTATCCTTCAAGGCCCCTGAGCCAGTGGAAACCACAACCCAAGCTGCAGAAGCCCTTACAAATGCCTTCTATGAACACCTCCAGGACTGCATGGATCAGGCAATCCCAAATAAAACCAAGACTCTTTCCACAAAGGGCAAGCGTCCAGTCTGGTGGACCCGAGCCATTAACAAACTTTACAATAAGAGGAGAAAGCTATTACATGATAGAACAAAATCCATAAAAGGGAAGTCACCGCTGATCATTATTAGTAAAAAAATACGAGCACTCATAAAATCAACTAAGGCCAATTTTGAGAGAAAAATTGCCATGGATTCAAAGGACAATCATAAGGCCTTTTTCAGCTATGTTAGGAACCTGGGTGGAAACTCCCAGATATGCTCAGAATTAGTCCAAAATGATACAAAAATCACTGAACCCACAGACAATGCCAACATACTGGCAGACAGGTTCAGTGCAAACTTCACCCTCTCCCCTAAAGGAGAGATAACTATCCCAGCCGAGTGTAGCCTCCCGGACATCTCAAATGCGCAGGTGAAAGCTGCTCTCTCTAAAGCTAAAAACAACAGCATCAATGGGACCGGATGGTGTCCCCGGCTGTGTGCTACACGAGCTAAATGAGGAATTAAACCCGCACATAAGGCAGCTGTTTAATCTCAGCCTTACCACAGGATACGTGCCCAAGGAGTGGCGTACGGCAACTGTTGTCCCACTCCACAAAGGCGGCGCCTCTACGGACCCTGGTAATTACCGCCCCATAAGCTTAACAAGTCTAGTCTGCAAAGCTATGGAGAAGATCATAATGGAGCTCATAAACAAAGATATAGGGGACTTGCAGACATTGGACCCGTCCCAGTTTGGCTTTGTCAAGGGAAGATCATGCCTTTTGAACTTGGTCGACTTCTTCGAAACAGTCACCAAGGCCATTGATGAGGGAAAGGCAGTCCATACAGCCTACCTTGACCTTGCAAAGGCTTTCGACACAATACCCCACTCGGGTATTGTAGAAAAACTTACCAGCTTAAATGTAAACCCATATGTCACAAGATGGGTTGCAAACTGGCTTAAGGACAGAACCCACAGGGTTAGAGTTGCTGGCGCTGTGTCAGACTCCAAGCCGGTCACAAGTGGTGTCCCACAGGGCTGGTCCTTGGCCCCTATTGTTTGCCATCTACTTCTCAGAAGAACAGGCCAACATAGGAGGACTTTGGCTGACAAAGTTTGCAGACGACTGCAAACTAGGCGCCATAGTGGAAAGTGCATCAGACACGGATATCCTTCAGAAGGGACTCACGGAAACAGATAGCTGGTGCCAGAGCCATGGCCTGAAGTTAAACGCCAAAAAATGTATAGTCATACCCTTCGGGAAAAACAAGGTAACCCCAAGCTACCATATAGGTGGCAATCCACTAAGCACAGAAGAGGTTATCAGGGACCTGGGGACCCAGGTTGACAGTGGCCTTTCTTTTGACACTCACATTGCTAAAGTGGTTAGAAAGACCTTCTACATTGCCCACCTGATCATGAAGGGATTCACATCCAGATCTAGTGAGGTCATTGTTCCCCTGTACTCTTCACTTATCAGACCAATGATCGAGTACAATGCCCCATTCGGGATGTATCTCACCCGACATCTGCAGCAATTGGAGAGACCCCAAAAGTTCCTCACCAAAAGGATAAAGGGACTCCAAAATCTGTCATATGCTTCCAGATTGAAGAAACTCCAGCTCTATTCAGTCGCATACCGTCTGCTCAGAGGTGACATGTGCCTGACATACAAGGCCATGTCCAACCCGGAATTAATGGACATGCTCCACCTCAAAAATCCAAATCCACCAAAACCACTAGAGCAAGCGACTTAAACCTTAGCACGGATATAAATAGGACGTGCTGGAGGGATAGATTTATCACTCAGAGACTCCCTATGCTGTGGAATAAAATCCCGGTCCATGTGAGGCAGAGCACCTCGCTGACTTTGTTCAAGAGAAATCTAGACCTGTGGATGGGAGATCGTAGGTTTACCCCGGGAATGATCTCTGTGTCACTGCTGGACAGAGGCACAACAAACCAATGGGCACAGTATTTTTTCATATAAGGGGTGGCGTAAGCCACAAAAATTTGGGCTAGGCTTATAAATGCCTTAGGGCAGATAGCCTAGTATAAACCTATGAACCTATGAACCTAAGTCAGCCGTGCATTCATCTTGGTCTATACTAATAGCAGTATTTACTCTAGTTTAGTTCTTAATTTGATCATTTTTTACTTCACGTGGTACTAATTGTGGTTTGGATAGATGGTGATCAAAATGAATTTCATCTTATTTTGTATTATCTCTGGCTGCCTATAGGCTAATCCCTTTAGGAGGGAAACATAAAAGCAGCCAGAGTGACTAAAAATGTTCAGTACTTTCTAGCCACCTCCTGTTGTTGCATGCCTGTGACTTCTCTGGTGTCAAAGTCAGTCAAGGCTTCCTGTTAGACAGACAAAACCCCCTTTGAGGAACCATTTGCATATATATATATATATATATATATATATATATATATATATATATATATATATAAATTGTAGTTTTAATATTTTTAGTGTTTTTTTTTTTTTTTTTTTATGAATATAGCATTATGTCTCTTTAAGAATACTAGCTTTAAGGCACCTTAACATTACATACTTTCTGGGGATTGCTTTCTAGGATTTTGCAATCATTTAGTACCCTGGGTCTAATTTTAAAATATTTTGGAGAGTCAAAGTATTTTTCTGAGAGAATAATGCGATTATATGGGAATGCTTCTGCTTACCTTTACTTTGTTTAGGTTTCATTTCAGTTAAGAGGCAGCTAATTTATTTAACTCTGTCAATCTTTGGACAGGGAATCCTTGTGTGCTCCTTGTGTTACTTTGTTGTGGGGTACATTTGATTGGACTGGAATGCTTGTGGGTTATTTATGTTTGCTGGTGACAACTAATCTTCTGACAGTCTCCTTCAGGTGTACCTTACTGGCAAACTGACTTTTTCTTTGCCTATAGCATGGATACTTACCCTGGTCCTGCTGGAGCATTCTCACCCTGGTCCTGTTGGTCCTTCTACTAATATATCTAAAGAGAAAAATCAATTGAAATATGAGTCCATGACTTCTGCATGGGTTATTACTACGCCTTAAGTGACTGTGCAGTGTCCACTGCTGGTCCCTCAGGCCACTTACCTATTTCTTCGAATCCATCACGTATTGTCTTGCTGGTCATTGTAGACTTAGGGTCAGAAACATCCTATGGGGCAAGAAAGAACCATCCAGTTTGGGTGCATACATCAAGAGGAGTTTCTCAAGGTGCCCATGGAAAGGGAGTTTTTGATCAGGATGATATGCTAAACTTTAATCATTCTTCCCTTACAGATGTAGCTAGAAAAAAGAAACAGATAATTATATTGAAAATAAAGAAAGGATTGCTGTCTGTTGTAAAAACGATGCTATTACCTTAGCCAGGAGTTTATTACAATTTGTCACCCCTGGATGCTGTATTCCTTCTAATACTTCTGCCCCTCTAAGGAAGAGGATGAATGTTCAGATAAAGCTAATGTTGAGAAAGACAGAGTTTACTCACCCAGGATTCTACAGCCTACGTCTCCTGATTCCATGGATAGAGAGCCCATAGTGGTACCAATGCGAACTGTCTCCATTTCTGAGATAATTTCTGACTGAGGGATACATTTGTCTGGGAACAGAAAGATGTTACCCAGAGTTGAGCAGATACTATGATTTACTTGAGGGAGAATTCCCTATTTCTGAATCCATTCCTATTTTTCCTGCTTTGGAGTTTGCATTAAAAGCTGTCTGTACTGCTCCTAATTATTTCCTGTTAGGTATAAAAGAACAGATAAATTGCAAATAAATGTCTCGATTCTCTTCTTACAGCTGATCCTGCTGCAATAAGCCCGATGGCTTAAGCAGAGAAAAATCTCCTTGCCTCTTCCATCCCAGGTCCTGGGGAAAAGAATGTGAGGTGTTTGGACAGACAGGGTAAGACACATCTCTTTTCTTCTGCCACATTAGCCTTTAGAATCCTGAACTGCCAGCACAATATGTGGAAGTTCATTTTGATGAGTGGTAAAAGATTGAAAGAATTTTCTTCTTGCCTAATCCCTAAAGGGGGATTTTATGTGAATGAGATTATGCAGAATTTGTCTCAAGTTTCTAAATTTGCCTTAAAGACTGTGTACCTGTTTTGTGGCCAAGAAACATTCTGAAATAAAAGCTCCTTTCTAAGTGTTGTGCGGGAATATGTAAGATCACCATAACAGAGTGATTTGGGAAAAGAGCTAACAATGACTAATGTGTTAACATCTTAAATTTGCCAAGTTTCACATAAAAGACTTTAAAAGAAAGTGTACAATTGTGCTGATACTGTTTCCAGGACTTTGGCTACTGTTTTAAGGAGATTTGCTTGGATATGCCACCAAAACTTTTCAGATGACAAAGTCCTCTAGTTTCAGAAGTTCTGTTTGGCTCTACTGCTACTGAGGTACTCAAACAATCGGATGACAGAGATACATCAATGCAAGGAGTTTCTATGATTTTTCAGGTCCTCATGTGGTAGTGCAAGGTGTCCACATCTTTCCTTATTTAGAAGGATTGCTTATTGGTGCAGAATCTTTGCCAATATTTGTTAACAAAGGTTTCATCCCTCCTAACCCATCTGGAGTTTCTGATAAACATACAAGAGTACTGCCTGCTCTGTCACACATGATTGTGTTTTTAGGGTGGCTTACAGACATTCTCATTCAAAAAGGCTTTTTTTAACCTCAAGATGAAGTGGAAATGTATCAGGAAGTATTCTTGAACTTTTGTCATCAAACACAGGCTTCAGACAGAGAATTCCTCAGAATGTTAGGCTTTATGGCTTCTATGATCCCAATGATACCAGTTGCCAGACTACACAAGAGAAAGTTCTAGTAGTTCCTAAAAATGTGTGGACCCAACATCTTCGCCCCCTACATTTAGTACTGGGAATTACAAAACAAGAACTACAGTAGTGAAGGGATCAGATGCCTCACAATCCAGGACTTCTTTTCTCTCTTCTTACTCCAAAGCAATCAGTCTAGAGAGATTCCTCAGCTTTCACTTGGGGTGCACTTTCTGTGGGAGTAAATGTACATAGATGTCAGTGAAATGCTGCTGTGATTCCAGCTGTAAAAGCCTGGCATCATCTTTGGAGACAAGGAGCTCTTCAGGTAATTACAGACAAAACCATGGTGATGTGGTAGTTAGACAAGCAAGGGCTTACCAAGTCATACCAACTATGTCACTTGTCAATAATGAGTTTGCTCTTCACCAGTCCTGCACTGACCGACTGTACCTAAGAAAAATATTTTTCAGATTATTAGAATTCAAAACAAAATCTTAAAAAAAACATGGCTTTACTCAACAACTAAATAAATAAATGTAATAGTTCAAAGAGTAAGCACTTTATTACTGTTGTACTTTTAAATATATTGAATTTGGCAACTGCAAGAAAAAAACGATGAAACAATGTTTATTCTAGTTTATAAATTAAAATCTGTATGCACATCAAAAACACCTGACATACACTTAATGTATCAAAACAGACTTTACAACAAACACGTCCCTTTCCTACACATACTTGACACCTCCACCCACTGACCATTCACTCCAAAACACACTTCTAGACAAGCACTGCAAATCCCACCTGTAGCCACACACACCACAACCTTTAACCTTTCAATCTACAACAAAAATCCTCAAAACACTATTACTACGCATATATACACTACATTCTTTTGAACAAACACAATGCAACTCATATCTGCACATATATACCACCAGTCAATTGCTCATTCCAGTAAAAAAAAGAAAACCCACAGTCAGTACACACATTCAGTTACACCTATTGTTAGCTCTACCTTTGCGCACACACACACATACAAAATAACATTTCACTCACTTCAACAGAATAAAAACTCACACCATTGACCACTCACTCAAATTATTGCCATCAGCCAACACACTGCATGATTACAATCACTCATACAAAACAATGTAGCCCAAATCATGACATATATTTGACCCTTCAATCCAAACCCCATTTGCTCAATACTTCACAAATCCCAGAGCAAAGAGCAGTAAAAATCACTGAAATGCTCATGCACCACTTACTAGAGAGTACAGAAGCCAGATATACCATAGCGATGTCATGAACATGCACACACTCCTGATAGACACACATATATATATATATATATATATATATATATATATATATATATATAAATATACACAGACATACTTGAAATTAATCAGTTTGCACAAAATGTGGTCACTCAGACTAGTGCACAGAACTATTTAATAAGGAGAGTGAAAAAATAATGAGGTTTAATTATGATCAACAAATAAGATGAAATGCAGAATGAACTTTCACTGTAATGCAAAGTGTAATTAAACAAGCGTGAATAAACTGTATAAACCCAACTTAAGTAGCATCACTAACCATGAGGAACTGTGTGGAACCAAATACATTCATGGTTAAGTAAACAGATATTTTTCAGTAAATACAATCAAATACAGTTATTTTGCTAGTATTATAATATAATAAGTAATGATTTCCTACACAATGATTTTTATGTAATTATTTAGTAAAATAAATAATCAAATAATTTTCTACAATTTATAAAAGGTATTAAAGAAACAACTCAAAACAAGGATATTTATATAAAAAGAAGAAAAGAAAAAAATCTATCCTGATGAAAACTGTCCAAAAAGAATTCCATTATATCACTTTATCCAGGGGGATGAAGTAAAAAAGGAGAATGAAGTACCCCAAATAAATAATGCAAGTTTGTTCTTTGCTAACTAAAACATGTTGCCTGAGTGAATATTGAATGCTACTGACGTTAATACAATTGATGCCAACAAACTAGAAACAAGTAGATCTATATTTTAAATTATATTTTAAAGGGTACTCCCATCGCAGCAGCACCTACTGTCTCTCAAATGCAACGAGGTGTGTTTTTCCCAAGGTTATTCTGTCTGTTCAACATAAAATAACCACAAATACAAATCAACATATATATTATCCAATCAGTGAAGCGGTTGATGAAATGGTACCTTTTATACATTTTGCTACTATTAGTTGATGTAAAATGCTTCATCTTATATCTACAAAAAGTATAATGTCTGCATGAAGGACAACATACCACCTTTGAACCATTGAGTGTAGCAATAATCTAAGAATTAAATGACTTGTTTAAAATCTGACAATCCTGCCCGCATTTTTTCCTGTCTTGTAAGAAAATGTATGCAATGGTACAATATTACCAAATTTTCCCTCATCAGTCAATGAATGCTAATGTCACTTTATCAAAGACATGACCTTAAAAGTGTAATTCAATGGGCAATCAAAAATCTAATTGATCTCTTCTTATAAGTTAATGGAGTAGTGGAAAACTCCAATAAATCTGCCCTAGATTTTAAAGAAGTGTTTTCCTTAGTCTGTTTAATATGCTTCATGTGATACCCACATTTCAAACAACTGTCAGGTGATTCATTGTGGTGTATTTTCTAAATCTTTTACATTACTGCAAATTATTTTCACCATCATGAACTAGGAGTGAGGAATATTACTACCAATATGATTAGGATGGCAATTGTCTGCTTATAAATAGGTGTTTTATGAATAAAGGGTTTTCTGCAGATGGAAGTGTTTACTGAGCCGTCTATCAAATTTAGTAACATCCCGCTCTTTGCTTGTTTGAACTAAGTATTTTAACTGATTTACATAAAAATGTATATTTCTTAACCATGCAACAATCTATTTGATTTGAAATGTTTAAGACTGTGTGAGTAGAGGGCCATGGTAGTTTAGCAGTTTGAACAGTATTATAATGAAGCAAACGATTAGTTTAGAGACATGTTTTCTACTACAAATCTATAGCTATTATGTGGAAATTTTCCAACAATAAATAGCTGACTTACATGGCTGAGATGCTGAAATGGTATGATTTTTTTGGGGATTAAAAAATGAACTATTAGTGGAATGAGTTAAACTACAATATTTTTATCTACTCCTTAAAATCCAAAAATATGTCAACCACACACTTTGGAGGCCTACACAGGGCAGGATGAGGCTGTCAGAACCTATTTCCTTTTATTTGGAAAATTGTCTTAAGCATTTTGTCTAAAATGATGAAAAAATGTTATGTGGATTAAAATAGAATTTATGCATTTTACAACTGTGGCCACTGTATACTGTATGGTACTTTTTGGGAAGCTCTACAATATATTTAGCTGATTTTAATGATTTTCTTTTGTCATTGGAAATGGTGCTTTTATCTATCTGTGTGTGTGTGTGTGTGTGTGTGTGTGCGCGTGTGCATGTATATATATATATATATATATATGTTATAAACACTAAACTAAGAAGAAGAATTAAGCCTAAATAAATTATGGAATCTTCTAAGACCGTTTGAGAAAGGACAGTGGACCTGCAATATTTTAGCACTTTTGTTCTTTATTTAATAGAACTTCATCAGAAAATTATAAATTACGAGAGACCCAGGTAATAAATAATCATTTAGAGAGTCTAGAACCACTAAAAACATTTTAAATGATTCGTTGACATTAAACAATTTAAATTAACCAGGAAGAGTAATGTGAATCATAAGGCATAGGATGTATTGGTGCATATTCAAATAATGACTGTGGTACAGTAACCAATATATACCTATATACAGACTGATATACACAAAATCTCATTCGTACATCATACATACATCTATAGCTATATGTTAACCTAAGCAATAAGTGAACACTCGAAAATAAAGCAATAAGAGGAGTCTTTTAAACAGGGTGCAATCCCCCCACATCACTATAATTCACTCACACACACACACACACACACACACACATATATATATATATATATATATATATATATATATATACCAGTTTCAATATTGTACTATAGTAGTGAAAGGCATATTCGCAAAAAAGTGTTTGCTCTTCGAAGCATTTGCTCTTAGAGATTACAACCTCTTCACAACTAAATCCCTTAAAATATTTTTGAAAGGGTTGAAGCCCCCTCCCCACCTTGCATAGCCCACATCCCCATTACTTATATAAAGTAACTCCATGATTGCACAATCTTGGAGAAAAGAAAAAAAAAAAAACACCACACACAGTGAATCAGTGCTGAAGATAAAACACAATCATCTGCAAACTTGGGGTTACAACTTGATGCTGGCCATTGCAGTCAGCACATACACTGCTAGACTCACTTCCATAATAACTTATGATAACAAATTACACCATCAGATAGTTTGTACAGACCTCTATACTTTTCATTTAAATGAATTTTCAGTGAAATGAATTTTTGTTTAAATGGGCCTACTTAAATGAGTTTTAATGAAATGAAGTGAACCTTCAATGAAATGACATGAGCCCATTTTTTATATATATATATATATACATGTACATATGTGTGTGTGTGTGTGTATATATATATATATATATATATATATATATATATATGGGTCTACCTGACAACGCCGAAAGCTGATAACGCCGACGATGAGAAGACTGACACCAGAAGATCGAAAAGCGGGATGACCGAGGGATGAAAATCCCGACGCTGAGAACACCGACATGTGAAAAGGCTGTGTAAGTATGCGGTAGTGACGGACGTTAGGGTTAGGGTGCGAGTAAGATAAGTGTGCGAAATTGATGGACTCTAGGGATAGGGGTGGGTTAAGTGAGTTAGGGTTAGGGCGTGGGTCAGGTGAGTGTGCGATAGTGACAGTCTTTAGGGTTAGGGGCGGGTTAAGTGAGTTAGGGCGCAGGTCAGGTGAGTGTGCGATAGTGACAGTCTCATGGGTTAGGGGCGGGTTAAGTGAGTTAGGGCACAGGTTAGGTGAGTGTGCGATAGTGACGGACCTTAGCATTAGGGTTTGGGTTAAGGTTGTAGATAGTTGTGTATGTCAGGTTAGTGTGGGTTTGTAAGGATTGTGGTGTGCTTGTGTTGTGTGTGTGCTTTTTGGACATGGTATTTGTTTTGTTTGTTGATTGTCGGAATTGTAGTGTGTCTGGCATGTGCGGTTTCATGTTTGTGAACTTTCGGTTATGTGGTGTTGGTGATTTTGTTGTCGGTGTTGTGGTGCGTCGGTGTTGTCAGGTAGATCCATATATATACATATATGTGTGTGTGTGTGTGTGTGTGTACATATATATATATATATATATATATATATATATATATATATATATATATATATGTGTGTGTGTGTGTGTGTGTGTATATATATATATATATATATATATATATATGTGTGTTTGTGTATATATATATATATATATATATATATATCTATATGCATATATACGTGTAATATATATATATATATATATATATATATATATATATATATGGTTTCACTTCAGAATCTTGAGCTACTGAAATATCGAACTTCAGTAGCTTGAGAACAAAGTGTCGAAACTGCACTTGTGCAAAAGTGCAGAATACCAAGTGAGGAGATGTCAAATCCATGGTGTTGATGTAGCTGGAAATTTAGGTAAGTGATGTTTTACTAGGGAATTTAGTGTGTGTAAGTGCGTTTGGAGTTTTGAGGTGTGGTTTGGGGTAGTTAGGTAAGATTGTAAGTGTGTAAGTGTTGCGAGTGGTGGTATTTGTACATATGTGATATGTGTTTGTGCAAGGTGAGTGTGGAATGTGTAGTGGTGTTTTTTGTGTTTGTTTTTAGCACAACCTCAGAGTTAGCATATATAAGTATCGGGGGTGTTGGGGGTGCAGGGGGGCTTAGCTTTAGGACACCTTAGGAAACCTTGTAAACTGTAATAGCCTCGCTATGCTCAGGCTCTCTTTGCTCCCCTCCCTGCCCCTAATTCCCTCCCGCCCCCAGTACCTATAAATTTATAGTACTACAGCCACTCCCCCACTTTCTGGAGCCTATCTGCTTTCATCTGGGATAATTCCACCCACCCCCATTCTACTACCTACCACCCATATTAACCTGCATGCATTTTAATAGCACCTATTAGCTTTCATCTGGCATTCTCCCATCCCCCTTCCAGTACCTTTACCTCACCACTCTATCTTCTAGTGTTGCATCACCAGGTAAAACAGTTCCTTAACATACTAGCTGAATTGCAGATAATGATATACTCCTCTTTACTACCCCTCTTGTTCACACCATACCTCCTTACCTTGTATGAAAACCAGTTTCTCACAGGATTTCAGGTCCCAAAAGGCCATACTATCACCCCAGCTGTAAATCCTTCCACCTACAACCATACTTACAGTACCAGATCCTATCAAACATCTTGTTCAGTCTATCAACATCTGAACCCCAGGCACATTAGCTCTAGATCCAAACACTACAACAAACTAATAAACAAATTCCTGAAGTTCATCACCAAGTATAGACTCAACCTAATACTAGTTGGTGATATTCGCCCCAACCCTGGCCCACTCACTTCAGATACACATACCCCCTCTACTTGCAATCTAAGCTACAAACCTACAGTTAATAGGCCAACTGACTCTCTCCTAGTCTGTCATCTCAATATTAGAAGCATTAATAACAAGGTACATGAATTGCATGCACTTCTGGATGTCCACTCTCCTGAGATTCTCTGTTTAAAACCTAACACTAAAGACAATGAAGTGTTACCACCTGGGTACAACATACACAGGCTGGATCATGCTTCGAGGAAGGGGGGTGGGGTAGCTGTACTCTATAAATCTGAGTTGAATGTCACCACAGATGTAATACAACCACCTCAGATTAATAACTCAGAGATACTTGCCACCAAATTGCAACTTAATAAAAATAAATGCATTAATATCATCTGTATGTACATTCCCCCAGGTAACAATATATCTACATTTGAAGATATCCTGCACTGGCTATCATGTCACTACCCCCAAGAAACCCTACTATTTGGAGACTTTAACATAGACTGGGATACCTGTTAGTCAGAATCCCCAACCACCCATATTAACCTGCATGCACTTAAACAAATTATATCCACCCCTACCAGGATAGGTAAACCCAACCAAAAAGAAAGTATACTTGACTGGGTACTCATAAATAGTCACTCCCAAATGTACACCTCTTGTACCCTCTTTGATGGCCTAAGTGATCACCTTCTCACATATGTAATTAAGCACAAAACCATTAATTCCCAAGAACCCTTACTCAGAAAGGTTAGAAACAATAAAAACTTTGACCCTGCCAAATTCCAACAAGAACTAAACTCATGTAATTGGTCTATTCTAAAACACCTCCTCTTAGAGGAAGCAGTAGCATACTTTAACAACAAATTCCTTGAGATCCTTGATTTGCATGCACCTGTTCTTTCAATGAGAACCAAGTCAAAAACTGCCCCATGGCTTTCTAAAGAGTCTAAACTCAAAATTACCCTTAGAAACAAAACATGGGCTTTATGGCATTCTTCTAAAGACCCTCAAGATCACATTAAATACAGGCAATCCAGGAACAAAACCAAAAAAAATCAATTTTACAAGACAAAAAACAATACTACTGTAATTTACAGACAGTAAATCAAAATAACCCTCAGAAGCTTTGGGCAGGTTTAAATAATCTACTACATCCTGGACAAACTTCAACCCCAATCCCTGCTGCTACTGTTGATAAAACCCCTGAAGATGTTTCTGATAGTTTTAACCAATTCTTTACTGAGACAACTCAAACCCTAGCTAGCCAACTACCTCCTAGCCCCCTAGTCCTGAAAGTAGCACCTCTAGAAACCTACTCACGTTCAACTTCCAACCAGTCACCACTTCACTTATCCGTACCTTGATCAAACAATTAAAACCCACTACACTTTGTGCTGATCAACTCCCTGCCGAGTACCTACAAAAATCAGCTGATGCTATTGCTTACCCCGTCTCAATACTAATCAATCGAAACATAGTAGAAGCTAAAATTCCCACCATCTGGAAAATATCCTATGTAATCCCACTTCACAAAGGAGGCAGCTCTACTGAATTCTCCAATTATAGGCCAATAGCTATACTCTCTCCACTTGCAAAGATTATGGAAAAATGTATTCATAGACAACTCATGCACCACCTAATCCAGAATCTCCTTATGACAGACAGCATGGCTTCCGTCCTCATCACAGCACTACTTCAGCCCTCCTAGCCTTTACCAACACCATAAACCATAATTGCAACAATAATTATATATCCTCGGCCCTCTTCTTGGATCTTTCCAAGGCATTTGATATGGTTGATCACCAACTTTTATTCCACACCCTGCAAACATTCTGTCTAGATACTGGAGCCCTTCAATGGTTTCAATCCTACCTGGATGGTCGACAGCAGGCTGTCCTCTGGCAGAACAAACTCTCTAACCTTCTACCTAACACCCTTGGAGTACCACAAGGCTCTATACTAGGGCCCTTGCTGTTCTCCATCTTCATTAACAACCTTTATACTGTCATCCCAAAAGTCAGCTGTATCCAATATGCTGATGACTCTACTCTGATTTGCTCAGCCACATCTCCAGTAGAGTTGTGGTCAGCTACCCAGACCACCTTTAATACAATAGAAAACTGGCTTTCTGAACATCGTCTGATCCTAAATCCCAAAAAAACTAAAATGCTGTTATTTTCAACAACACGTAGGTCTACCGCTTTCACCTTTACCATAAAATCAAATGATGGCACAATAATCTCCCCTGACCCCTCTACAAAACTATTAGGTGTCATCATAGACAATAATCTAAAATTTGACCTACATGTTAACCAAACTATCAAAACCATCAATAAAAAACTAGGGTCACTTTACAGAATAAAAGCCTTCCTAACCCCTCCAGCTAAAATTGCCATAGCTCGCTCTCACCTTCTTTCAACCCTTCTGTATGCATCCCCTCTACTCTTGAATTTAAACAAGACTGTCCTTAACAAACTCTCAGTTTGCTACAACCACATTGCCAGGTTTGCCACTGGGCTGTCTTTTAGGACACACCATTGCATCAATCTAAATCAGCTTGGGTGGCTTGAACTACCCAGCCTAATCCAGTATAACCAACTGATTATGGCCTATAAAATCCTCTATAATCTGGACAATACTCCTGCACTTAAAATTATTATCACCCCCTATAACAATCCTAGACCGCTTCGATCCTCTAACAAACTACTAATTCAGACTAGCAAAATTAATAACACAGCCAGTGATTCTCTCTTTGCAAACTCTGTAAGTAGATTCTGGAACTCTCTTCCAGCTGATATTACCTTACTTTCCACCTTAGGTCAATTTAAAACTAGACTCAAACAACATTTGTCACTTAGCTGGCTATGTCAGTGTATCAAGCCTGGCTAACTCTCTCTAGAATGTGTAAAAATCTGTTAAGCAGTTTACTTTGTAATTTAATTTAATCCTGACTTGCGCTCAGGATTAACTGTAACCTGTGGAACTTGTTTAACTTGCTTACTTATGTAATCTCTGAAAATAGTCTGTTTGTAATATGTAATGCTGGTATTATGTAATGCTGTACCTGCTTACCCTTGGAGCTTTTCTCCCCGGGCCTCCGCTGAAAATGGACATGCATCCAGTCGGACTATCCCGGCCAACAAATATAAACTAAAAATAAATAAAATAAATAAATTATATGTAGGGTTAGTGCTTTTGTTTGTTTTGTTGTGTTTGTGTGTGTTTTGTTAGTTTATTGTGTAGGGAGGAAAGTGTATGTGTGCTTGTTTGTGTATGGAGTATGTATGTGGGTAGTCGCGAATCTGTATTTTGCACTTTTGGGGTTTTAGGTTTTTCAGTTTTCGGCTTTACAGTCCCATGGTACTGAATTACAATATTTCAGCATTTCAGGATTGTAAAGTGAAACGATATATATATCCATATACACACACACATGCACAAACACACATAAATTTGCTGACTGTAAGTATTATGGAGTATATTGTTTTCATAGTTTGTACCTCTCAAAATCATGTTGGAAACTATTCCATAATCTCTCAAATATGTTCTTGATCTGTAATGACTAATATTTTTGGTGCTCGTCTCTGTATTACACTGAAGATGGTGACATCTCAGGTAGGCAGTCCAAGTCTACAAAGTCAATAATTACAAAAAAATTCCTTTAAAAATTATAAACCCCTAATCCTGTTAACAATGTTTGAAACCCACAACCACTGAATGTTTACAAGTTTGGCTTTTTAGTGTGGTTACACTGGGAATACAACATGCACTCATTTTTCAAATGGAGTTTTACTGTAAAACCTCATTATGCAAAACTGAGTCATCCCTATAAACAAAAAATACACTATTCTGAATGCAAGTGTGTTTATATCTTGTCCTGTATTTCACTGTACTGCATTGCTACAGGCATTTTAAAAGTAAAATTGATGCTCATGATTCTGAGAACCTCTGTGATAATAGTGCATTCTCTGTAAGACATCTGTATAATGCATGATTATGTCTTTCTTTTATATCTATTAGCAAACATAAAGAGGAAATAACAGAAGGAGTTAATTATATGAGAAACAAATGGAGGTGGGCACTGTTTTGGCATCCAATACCTACAGATTTTATACTGTGTCTGTAACTTAAATAGTTACCAAAGATATGCATAACAAGCAAATGGAAGAGGCATTTAAGCAGACAGATGTTGACATCATCACCACTTATGACAGAATCACAAGACTGTTTATATAAGATGACCCTCAGCTTCCATTATGGAAGGTCCCTTAAAGCAGTACATTATAATTACTATAACTTCACAGACTGTATGGCAGTCACTGTCATGGTAATACAGATTGTGATGCCTGGAATCAGTGGTGTCGTTAACAAGAATTTGGGACAGTAATAGCTTATGAGTGGGATGAGAGGGTGATGGCATATCTAAAAATCAGCAGTCCTGAACTTAAGAAAGTGCTACAGACATCATCATAAGTAAGATAGTTGTCACAAGACCACCATATAGGAGCTGGTTAACAAAGCATACAGCATACACATATCCATTTGAAAGTTATCGTACACTTGACAGACTTTGCTAGTCATCTTAATGAGCAGGATGGTAAAAAAAATAATGCACAAACAGACATGTGTGTGTCATAAGCTATATGTAAAGCTACATGTAAAACTGCAATAAATAATTTAACATTGTTGTCAATAAGTACTGATAATGGTTATTCATTTTGTTATAGCAAAAACTGAAATTTTGTCAACAGCATTTCTAGCGTAGCTTGACTGCTAAGTTTCTGATACACATATTCATCAAAGAAATGTTGACAGTTGAATGTCTGCATCAATGTAAAATGATTTTCGTGTAGCACACTAATTTTATAGAGTATAGATGTGAGTATGCCTTGCAAAGTACGCTTTCAAAGTAAACAGCTTTACCAAGATATATTCTTCTTAAACTATCACACTGTAGTTTTATTTCCCTCAGGAAATATCGTTTTGAAATGCAAACAAAAACTTCTCAATGGTTAAAGGACAAACTAATCTTTTTTTTCCTATGAAAAGTGCTTTGAAGTAAATGCATTTTTGCATCATCTTTATCAGACTGTAGAGTGAAAAGCCTATGAGACTCCTGAAATGCAGACTGGGTACTTGACCCCTTTCTGTATCTGTCAGAATGTTGTAACAGTGACTTGCAGTAAGGGTGGTTTATTTAGCAAATAATCCCAGTTGACAACTGGCTATGTTTGACCACAACAGATAGAACAGGAGCAGAAAGGTTTGATATCAGGCATTCCAGTCACTCATAGAATATACCTCCCATAGTGGTGATGTTTGATAGGATTAGAGATAACAGCAGCAGCATCAAGCCAAGATCAGAGGCAACATCTCAAACCAAACAGCTCTCAGCATTTTTCAGGGTAGAAGGATCAAACACAATCAACTGCTAAATCAAAATAATGACTGGCAATTACAAGCTAGCTTTGTTCAAATTCTACTCTGAAGAATGCAATTCTGCCTTAAGGGAAACTCAGATATGCCACTTTTTTCTTTATTTAATACATTTCTTGTAAATAATCCAAGAACCCCCTAGTGTTTAAATAAACTTAAGCCTCCAGCCTAAGAACTGAACATTTTTATAGCAAATAGTTTCCTCCATACAAATGTAGTCTTGAACTTAAGACAGATGTCATTAGCCCAGGCAAAGCACAGCAAAATGCATTTGTTTAAATTTTTATATTCCACTAAGCCATGATTTACACACTGCTACCATGCAAATGAGACTGGTATGAACAATTTTAGCTGCATAAAAGATTACAGAATGCTCTCAAGAAGAAAAGAAGAAAAGAAAAAAATGGAATGTGAATACATACAATGCAATTATTTTCCATGCAGATATTATATTGTTATGTCATGCAAAGCAACCATATATAGACCAGTGGGACAATGTGACTTACCATTTGAAAGTAAGAGTATAAAACCTTGCAACATAATACATTGGAAGAATTTTGCCTTGGCACATTTTTTGGAATATCAAAGTGCCAAACCATGAGGCCAGTGCAAGCTCGTACTTCAGCATGAACTTGGCTCGAGCCAGCCTCCATTCACATGCCTATGCATAATAATAATATCCAATTAATGCAACACACAAATTATAAAGTTAAAGTGACTTATGACTAAATGTTGAGACAACACACGTATCAATTGTGAATTCAGTCAACATACAAAATTTAATTTACAGTAATAAAATTGAGTAGACAAAAACATAATTAGAATTAAAGCACCAATATACATTCATGTAAGAGGAACTAAAATAAGGTATATAGCACCAACATAAAACTGTCTATTTAAAAAGTATTAAATAATCCCATGATGAGTGTGCAAAAGTGAATGCACTAGAATGATACAGTATCACTTTTTCAAGGAATGCATGCAAGTAGCCAGCGGCATTTAGACAAGTCAGATATAGTGTTACATGAGGGATGCTGTGTATTGATTAGGCAGAATGGATACATAGTGATGTTATATATCAGATTAGGCAGAATGAATATGTGGTGATATTGTATGTCAGCCATGGTCATGAAATCAGTTACAAGATGATTGAAAGTGAAGAAAAATTTTACTTGGTTATACACATTATTTAGGTCAGCTGGTAATGATTTCCATGAAGCTGGGGCAGATTTGTAGAATGCAATTTCCCCTGTTGTGATAATCTAAGTCTCACACAAAGCATCATGCCACAGATTTGAAAAAACTGTTCTAATTAAACCCCTCCCAAAGCAAAACAACCCAAAAGATGCCTCTCACTTCTGTCAAATGTCCATACTCCCAATTATGGGTAAACTTCTATAAAAGATAGTCTATACCCACCTCTCTCTATATATCAAGCAGTACCACCTGCTCTCTTCTAAACAGCATACATTCTAACCTAGATGATGTACTATGACAGCACGTTGATCCTTAACTGATGACAGCCTGCAAAACTCTGATAGTGGCCTCTTTACAGTATTGACAGACCTGACGAAGGCATTTGACATCAACAGCCACTGCTTTTTCAAAAATACAAATTGAAATTAGTATCAGTCCAGATGTCACTCTCTGGTTTAAAAATGTCCTCAATGACAGATACTTCTGTCTTAAAATAGGAACCTCCCAATCCGAATCTGCATCTATTAACATAGGTGCACCACAAGGATCCATACTTACCCTCCCCCTTCACCATATTGATTAGTAAACTTCCTTGTGACCTCCCCCATCTCCCACATATCCTGTATGCTGATGATATGGTCATTTACTGTTCATGTCTTGCCAACTCCAGTCAGACTTACATGAGCTCCATGAATGGCTCATAAACCATAAGCTATTTATCAGCCCCACCAAGACCAAAACTATGCTTTCATGAATTCCACAGAAAATTTACCAATCACCTGTCTCTTTAGCTGTATTTGACTTACACAACCATTCTATTGAGACATCCTCTATCTTCAAATACCTATAATCATGACATGATCAGTCACAAAACCTTAATTTTCACATACATATACGAGAGCCAAAATAAACCCCTTCCTCTTCTGGGCACATACCATCTCCCCTTTGCTATTCCAACCAGCCAGAGAAGGCATGAGCAAAGGAGTTCTCCTTTATCAACTTGAGTATGGGCTCCCAATTTTTGCTTCTGCCCTCATGAAAAACATTGCCATATTCCAGACTATCTCTAACAGCATCTGCCAGTTCATTACAAACTCGTCTCTCTGTGAGCATCAATATATCACACTAGAAGAAACCAAAAGGCTACCCATAAAACAAAGATCTAACCTATTTTTAGAATGTCAACTGTACAAGCTACTTCACTTCTAGCATTTACTCCCCTTGCAAGTAGACATCATTAAAAAAATGCCTCATACAACCCAAGACACTACACAGAAAACAAGTCACAACTCCTATCTCATTACCCCTACAATCAGACTATGCAGAACCTCATATGCTTTCTACTCTCAGACACCTACTCTTTGACAAGCTGTCCCCATTGACAGTAAGGAAATGAACACTTATTCCAAATTCAGAATGCAACTCAGGAAGCATTTCTTCATCCAAGCCAAATGCTCCTGCTTCAGCACAGGGCATTTCACCTAACCTGTCTCCTTTTCAAGTCTTTCTCCTCTCTCAAGATTTGCTGAAGACTGACCCATTTTAAAAACTAATGTATATACTGTACATTACACTCTACTTGATTGTGCATTGCACTGCTCTTGTTCACTAAAATGTATATATACAGTTTTATTTCTATGTAATTGAACTACTCTGTTATTGCTTACATTTCTGTATTTATTGTTTGTGAAATGTTTTGTAATTCACCCAGGCTGAACTTGAAATTGGTCAATATTGATTGACAAAAATAAATAAATAAATGTTGGCCTATAGAAGGGAATGGAGTTGTGATTTCCAAGGAAGCGATCTGAGAATTGAATATTTAGCTTGTTAATGAGAATGCATGGTAAGATTCATCAAGGAGTTTGTATATTAATATATCATGAAGGAAATATGTTCTCTGTCTTACTGGTAGTTAACTTTCTTTATTATTGTGCAGTGGTGTTCATTCTATGCCCTGAGATGAGTAATCCTAAGAATTCCATTTTCAATTCTGTGAAGTACGACAATGTTATAGGCAAAGGCAGTGACAAAGAGATTGACATCATATTCAAAGCAAGGTATGGGACCATTTATAACTGTAGCTTCTCTAGCTTCAGTTGCAGCATGTGTGAGAATTTATATGGAGGAATTTTGTAATGGGAGAGTCCAAGAAGGTAGACATGTGCAATGGCTTGACTTTACAGATTTTTTAGTAGTTATAATTATCATAGTATTGCATTTCTTTCTGTTAATTTCCCGCTTATTAATGAGAGCCAGTTCCAAAGAATGGAGAAGTCAATCAGTATTTGTAGTGAAGAAGAATTTTATGTGATGCAGTGAGTACTATATCAACAATATAATTAGCAGGAGAAATATCAGTGGGAAGATGATTTATGAAGAGGGAACATAGAAGCAGATATAAATCTAACCCTTTTGGTACAGCGTTAAATAATGAGAGAAGAATTACTAGAGATCATAAACGATATAAGTACATGACAGAAACAGTTTTTAAATCACAAGCATGCATTCTTTAAAAAAAAAAAAAAAGAAACAGGCAGATAACTGAGTAGAAGTTGTTGAGTCAGATTGTCAAATGATTTTTTTTTTACATTTGTAAATGAGGTAAGAAATGTAAAATATAGGTCAAATAATAAAGCCAAATGACAATTAAAGGCAGGGTATATTGTAAAAAAGTAATGGGTATGAAAGAATACAGCCTTGAAGTGATATGTACTGACAAATAAAAAAATACACGCTAAAACTACTAGCATTGCTGTAATTGAGGCTTACAGGAGGTATGGCTGTTAACATGACAGAAAACCATACTCAATTTATAATCAAGCTTGCAGAGTCTGTGTTAGAAAAAGTATTTTGCAAAAATGTATAAATGCAAAATCAAGAGCTTCCAAAAGAAATTGCATGTTGAATAAAAATAGAACATACATTGTTCCTTTGTAAGTAAGAAGTAAAAATAAAAAAGACTTGATATCATTAAGTCAAAAAAGATAGTGAAGTAGGTATAAAAAGTGGACTGTAGGAAAGAAAGAATGAGAATTAACAGGCATAATGTTCAAATTAAAATAGAGATACAAAATGAAGTATCTTTTTACAAAATACTTTTAAAGCCTTTGGGCTTGTATATACCCCCTAATATGATCACAAGCTGCAAAAAATAAAACGTTTAATATATTTTTGTGGCAAGTGACATGTTAGAAATGGCAACAATAATTCGCAATGTAAAAGCAAAGATGGTATTTTTTTTAAATCAATCACAGAAGTCAAGCACACAGAATATATTCAATTATAGAATCATGGAGGCATCTCTCATGCAATGACAGCAGATAATAATATCCCAAATGTTTATGTTGATTTTTATAATGCTTATTTTGCAAGACAAATATCATAAACAAACCAGCCTCTGCATTACTAATAGCACCTGCTCCTAGAAAAGTCCAGGTAGAAGTCGTAAGTATGAGTGAGCATGAACCTGTGTGTGAATAAGAAATAGTTACTGTTAACAGAATTACTCAGTGGCACAGTCACAGTAATGATAAAAGACACATTCCCATGTTTTATGTAAATCATCTGCATGATTAAAAGTGAATAATACTCATTGCTTAGCGATGCAAGATGGTTGCAAAAATGCCGTACACAACATATTTAGTGCTGATGCAAACCAGAGTTTCTAATAATTTACAAAGCTGTAAACTGGGTTCATGTAATATGCTGTAGTTCTGCAGCAAGATTAGTGCACTCAAACATTAGTCAAATTACATTCTAGTTCAGCACTGCTACCTGAGACCTGAACTTAAAAGGGGGCCAACAATGGTTAAGCACCATCTATGCTTTTATCATCATATCTGGCACTCTAGTAATACTGAAGCAGGTGTTATTTAACAAATATTTGAGCAAAAATAACAGCAACAGGACATGAAATGGGTTAATACACTCTGATATACTATTTTGTTTGAATTTAGTCTAAGGTTACTTAACTGCCACATAACTACCTTCCACCCATATAGGATACATATTGCAGTAATAGGCTCTTTTTCACATAATACTGATAGTCTCCCAAACCCTCCAGTGTCTTGGACTACTGGATCTGCTCCGCTCCGTTCACTACACTCACTCCGCTCACCTACCATACCCTCATTCCCACCTACCCCTATATCAATTACATTTATAGTTAGACACCACAACCTTTATCAGTTCCCTCCCACCCGATTAGTGTTTCACATCACACATATCACTTACAAACCAACACCCTTCACCACACCCTTACTATCAACTCATTATTAGTATATCAAACCCACTTACTTTAAGTTACTACCCTTAAACACTCTTCACCAAACATGATGAACTATAAACAACAGTCCCACTTAATAAAGGCCCTACTCTACTATTATCACCTTTCTCCTGCTCTTCTACCTCTCCTCTTATCACTCTCAACTACATATCATTAACCCCCCCCACAATGGCAAACCGAACCTCTATCCACTCCCCTGAAACTTTGTAACTTTCCTATCACACTACTAGACCTCACCTCCCCTAGATCAGTCTCTTACTCCCACTACAAACTGTTAGTCAGAACTAACCCTCACTCCTCATTAAAATATACTAAATTACTACACAAACTAAATAAACTGTATCTTCACCTACTCCACAAACTCATCCGTTGTGTGACATTCACTCTAATCCAGGGCCCACCACAACACAGTACACAGACTCTAATCAGCCAAACCCCCTATACTATAGACCTACCTCCTCTCTCCTCTTCATTGACATAAATGCAAGAAGTATACTTAACCAAATCCAGGACCTTCACGCCCTTCTAGCTGTATATAAACCAGAAATAGCAGTGCTAACTGAAACATGGCTTAAACCAAAACACCATAATAATGAGATTACAGCCCCTGGCTATAACATAATACGCAGAGATAGAGTAGAGAAAAAGGGAGGTGGCGTAGCGGTATTGTTCCAAAATCATCTCACCATTTAACAAATTGATTATAACACCCAAGATGTTAAACTAATCCTTGCCAAATTAAAACTAAACTCAAACAAACATATCATTATTGCAGGTGGCTACATTCCACCGGGCATTAACACTACTATAATGGAAAACCTGCTAAACTGGATCTCAAACTCCATGCCACAAGAAACTGTACAATTAGGTGACTTTAATATTGACTGGCTGAACTGCTCTAGTCACACTCCAGCAACCCACATTAACCTCCATAGAATTACCCAAATTATATCCACTCCAACCAGAACAGACAAAACCTCAAAACACAAATCCATCTTAGACTGGATTCTGTTATCTGACCCCAATCTGGCATGGCACTCTGGCTGTCTACCTGACAGTCTAAGTGATCATCAACCAACCTACCTAATTCAGAACAGACCTCATTACATAAGCCAACCCAGCCTCAGAGTAATATGTAACAAAAAGACCTTTAAAACAACTGACTTCATGAATTCACTACAAAGCTGTAATTGGACACCCCTAAAACTACTATCTCTAGATGATGCTGTACAGTACTTTAACTCCACTTTCCTGCAAATCCTAAACTGTCATGCCCCCTCCAGAACTGTAAGACCAAAAGCTAACTATGCTCCATGGATAACTAAAGATACTAAGACTACAATGAAAGATAGGGATCAGGCGTGAAGTCAATATCAAAAGAACAAAACCAGTAATCTGAGGCAAACCTACCAAGAACTTTGAAAAAAAGCCAAAAAACAAATCAAACTAGACAAAAGTAACTACTACAAAAACATGCAGGAAAAATATGCCAACAACACTAAGAAATTTTGGGCTACAATAAATAGCATAATCCACCCAGGTAAAGTCACCACCCCAGCCCCAGTACTACCAAACAACCATGACAACATCCCACACAATTTAACAAGTTCTTTACCTAAACAGTCCAAACCCTTACCGATGCCATCAATACCACTAGCAGCCCTATACCAGGTGCTAGCAAAACCCACCCTACTACTCAAAACAATACCACCAACTTTTCCCTACATCCTGTACCCACTAAAATTATTTCAAGGCTCCTTAAGAAACTCAAACCAACCACGCTAGCTGCTGACACCCTACCAGCCGAATTCCTTCAGATAGCAGCAGATGCCATAGCCTATCCCGTGTCCATCCTTATAAACAGGTCACTTGCAGAATTCAAAGTCCCCACCCTGTGGAAAACATCACACATTATTCCATTGCTCAAAGGGGGCAACTCCTTAGAACTCACCAACTACCACCCAATTGCAATATTCTCACCTCTATCCAAGATATTAGACAGAGTTGTACATTCACAAGTACTTCGGTACCTTTTACAAAACAACTTAATCTCCAAAACCTAGCAAGGCTTTAGACCATCCCACAGCACCACCACAGCATTACTATCAATTACAAACATAGTTAACCACAATAGAAACAAGGGACTATTTGTATCTTTCATTTTCTTAGACTTATCTAAAGCTTTTGACATGGTAGACCATAACATTCTTCTCCAAACTTTATCTACCCCAAGCCTTAGCCCCTCCACTATATCATGGTTTACTAGCTACTTATCTGGTTGACAGCAGGCAGTCCTATGGCATGACCAGCTGTCCCCCATGCTACCAGTATCCATAGGTGTCCCTCAAGGATCCATCCTTGGCCCACTATTGTTCTCACTATTCACCAACCAAATCAATTCCTCCTCCCTCACAGCATCAGTAGTACAATACGCAGATGACACCACCCTTATAAGTGCCACCCCCACATTAAAGGAACTGCAAATCCTCACCCACAACACTTTTACTGTAGCTGAAACATGGTTCACAAACATCAAACTTATTCTTAACCCCAAAAAACTAAATTAATTCTTTTTGGCCCAGATCATGCTCCCCCATCAACAACACTTTCACCATTCACTCCAAAGATAACATTCAAATTACTCCAACTACACATACTAAACTGTTAGGTGTAGAAATAGTCAATAACCTGAAATTTGACATCCATATAGCACAAACCATAAAGAAAGTTAATAAAAAACTAGGACTTCTCTGTAGGAACAAACACTTTATAACTAAACAAACCAAAGCTACTATTGCAAGAACTCATCTCTTATCCATCTTTCTCTATGCCTCTCCCATCCTTACTAATCTCTGCCAGAGTGATCTGAATAAAATGGAATCTTGTTATAACAAAATAGCCAAGTTTGCTACTGAAACCTCATACTAATCCCACCACTGTCTCGCCCTTAACCAACTCAATTGGCTCAAGCTACCTCAACTACTTCTGTTTAATCAACTCACAAGAGTGTATAATCTCTTCTACCTTCCAGAAACCCCCCCCCCCTCCAATTCAAAATATAATTAACCCCCACATCCCTAACAGAGCCTTGCAATCTAGTTCTCAGAACCTAATAAGCATTATCAGACACAAAAATGATGCTGGCAAATCTCTCTTTGCCTGCACTATTGCCAAAATCTGGAACTCACTACCTAGCCAAATAACCTATACTACCTCAACTATTCAATTTAAGAAACTCCTGAGAACCCACTTCTCAAACAATTGGCTTTGTTCATGCTACTCCACAGGTTCATTTGCACCAATACCATGTTCAAGGATTCTACTAAAGGTCCCCTAATTCTTTTCACTGTAAAGCTTAATCATCATCTTCTTTCGGCTGTTCCCATTAGGGGTTGCCACAGCGGATCATCTGTTTCCATCTCTTCCTGTCCTCTGCATCTTGCTCTGTCACACCAACCACCTGCATGTCCTCTCTCACCACATCCATAAACCTTATATTAGGCCTTCCTCTTTTCCTGTTACCTGGTAGCATCATCCTTAGCATCTTTTTCCCAATATTCTCAGCATCCCTCCTAAGCACATGCCCAAACCAATGTAATCTTGCCTCTCTGGCTTTGTCTCTAAACCTTCCAACCGGAGCTGACCCTCTAATATACTTATTCCTAATCCAGTCCATCTTCGTCACACCCAGTGCAAATCTTAACATCTTTAACTCTGCCATATCCAGCTCTAACTCCTGTCTTTTTGTCAATGCCACTGTCTCCAACCTATATAACACAGCTAGTCTCACTACCTTCTTGTAGACCTTCCCTTTCACTCTTACTGGTACTCGTCTGTCACAAATCACTCCTGACACTCTTCTCCACCCACTCCATCCTGCCTGTACTCTCTTCTTCACCTCTCTTCCACACTCACCATTACTCTGAACTATTGATCCCAAGTACTTAAACTCATCCACCTTTGCCACCTCTACTCCTTGCATCCTCACCATTCCTCTATCCACCCTCTCATTCACACATATATATTCTGTCTTAGTCCTGCTGACCTTCATTCCTTTTCTCTCTAGAGCATATCTCCATCTCTCCAAGGTCTCCTCCACCTGTTCCCTACTCTCACTACAGATTACAATGTCAACTGAAAACATCATAGTCCACAGGGACTCCTGCCTGATCTCGTCTGTCAATCAGTCCATCACCATTGCAAATAAGAAAGGGCTCAGAGCTGATCCTTGATGTAATCCCACCTCCACCTTAAACACATCCATCACTCCCACCACAGACCTTACTGCAAACTTAATAATCACTGGTTATTTCTGTAACAAAATATTGAGAGTACTCATAATTTAGAAATAAAAAAACATTTTTTTTCTTGTGTGTTTATATTCCATAGCCTTACTACTAGAATGCTGTATGCTGACTTTACTAAAGGAAATGTTAATCTATACATAACTTATGTTTCTATGGAACCTATATCTCTGTATGATATTCTTGTGTAATTTCGTTATGACATGCTATTGGAGCTTTTCTCCCCAGGCATCCGCTGAAAATGGATGCCTGTTCAGTCGGACTTTCCCGGTTAACAAATGTAAAATAAATAAATAATAAAATTAATATCAGCTCTGACTCTGTCTGCTGTCTACATTACACACAAAATGTATTTGGGAACCATCTGCTGCCCTTACACAGGGAATATAAATTGTTCCCACCTGTATTACTGTCTTTCAAAGTCAACATAATACTTTTCATTTTTCTTTAAGTTTTCTGTAGCTAGTAGTACATGGAGAAGACAAATATCAAAATTGTGTGTTCTCAACATGGATGCCAAGATTAACCTCTCAAGCTTCATACTCAAGTGAATTTCTTGGCATCGATGTCTCAACCACATAATAAGCAAATAAAATCTGCAATTCATGTATAATCTTGTATATTATAGCAAGGACAGGTTTTCTCAGACTTCTGATTGGTAGTTTATCAGCAACGCATGTATTCCTAAGAGCTGATGTTCAAGTAACTGAAGGCTTAACAAGAGATGTCAGCACAACTGATGACCTAATAGTGTGGGTTCAGACAGGAGAAGGGCATGACAGTAGACTGCTAACAACTACTGAACAGATTAAAGCCAAATATTTTTAAGTAAAACAGCAAAAAATGCAAAATCAAAGTGATAATTCTGAAATACATGAAGCATTCTACTATCAGAGGGTCTAAAAACTGATGCAGAATAGAATAAAGCAGTTGTACAAATGCAAAGTCCAGGATACTTAAGAGACATTACAGAGATGTATGGGGATTCTGTAGTATCTTGAAAAAAAATGTGTCCAGTACATCTGAGATAAATATTCCATAAAGAAAGTTTTTCTAGTACACAAAAAGATAGCACTTTAAATATCTTAGTGGCAGAACAGCTGGAATAGTGATCTCAATGGTTTGACTATAATCCTAGTTGAATCACACATTTTAGAACTCTGTTTCATAACTTTAAACATGGCCTTGCTCTCAAAAGATTCTTTGTGGTATAAATGTTTGTAAATAAGTGATTCAGCACAAAGAAAGCCTTAGTTTTGGGACAGCAAGAGTGCAGAGTCTGATTCCCAGTGCTAACATTTTGTCTGACAGCACAGAGGATTAACATAATGATCAGTTAATAGACTGCTTCCTGTAGTCCACAGTGTGATTATCTCAGCCTTAATCTGCCCAGTATGCTTTTCTAAGCAAGAGCAAGTCATGCAGCAGTGCACTGGGGTGATTGCAAAAATGGAGTAGGTTCTTCAATGGTCTCCTGGACCACAGTCGTGGTAATTACTTAGGAAACTACCTACAGATGCTCCAATACTATAATATTAGGCTATGACTATGACAGTGGTGCTGCAAGTAAATGCTATTAGAATGATATAGAAGCACCAGCTCTACTAGTGAATAGAACAGTTGCCTATGAGTCAAGAGCATTTACAGGTACACAGAAGAGATAACTCATATACAGAAAAGTAACTGTTAGAAACAGTGCCCAGATGGGAGAAAGTTCATGAATATGTATATGCTAAGGAGCTCAGTTAGATACAAACTGCAAACTTTGTAAAGCATTTTCAACAAATACTTGTACAAGGTTTCTCAAGATTGCCAAGGATTCTATTTGGCTAACAAAGACATAACATGAAAGTGACAGGCCAAGCAAGGGAATGCATAGAGCAAATAAAGTGAACAGAGCATCTTTATGCATAAAGTACTTCTTGAAAAAAAACTCAAGATTATTTGGGTATTTCTATATTTACTACTGCCAAAAAAAAAAAACTGAAAGGATTTTGGGAGTGGGGAATACTAAGCCTGACTTAGAAATGCAACTACTGAAAGATGTTAAAGTGAAAAGCTGTCCTTAGCAAAATTCATCAGTAAGGAATGAAATTCATCTTTATTTTTTATTCAAGCAAATACAGGATGTGTCCAGTGATCAGTGCCCAAAGATAATAATATAATAGCATTTCATGAACACAGAAACCAAATGACTCAAGGGATACGTGAATCACTTATTGGAACAACGATATACAAAAAAAGAGCAAGAGATACATAGTGGCCAGCATGTTTAATCTTGCATGTAACAATTAGTAGAGACTTGTACCACCTGTAATGCCTACAATAACAACAATCTCAAGGAAGGATAGATTACTCAATTTGAGATCACTAATGGAATCAAGTGGACATAAATCTGTTCCAGTTTAGAGAAACTACTTTTCTCACAAATATGGATCATCACATGAAGTTCCAGAAATAACCAGACTGAAAGACACAAGGAAACCAACTGTGATTGATGCATTTGAAGTGTATGATTTGAGGCAGGGAATATCTGATGTCATTTGACAGTAGTAAATATTATTTGTCTACTTATAAAATAGAGTAAGGGCCATCAATGTGACCCGGTAATCAAATTTATGGCAATATAAGTTCCTAGCAAAGTGCCAAGGGACATTTGGAATTGTAAAAAAAGGAAGTAATGTAAACTGTAGGGTGATACAACCTGGAAAAATGAACAATAGAGCAGTTATATAACTCATCAACTTGAATGAGGTAAGTCCTCGTGCCACACTGTGAAGGGATTTGCTCCTGCCATTTCTGACATGCTATTTATAGGTTCATATGTGTGTACTAGGCTACTGGCCCTGGAGCCTATATAAGCCTAGCCCAAAAAGATTCCCTGTGCATCCTGCTGTCATATGCTGTAAGACTTGTAGGGAGGCATAGAAAAAAGACTGCAAATGCCTTGTAGGATCACTGATAGTTGTAAAATACTGGAAAACACAATCATAATCATGTAGTGGGACCCTCACATTTACTTGAAGATGGTGTATACTCCTGAAAATAACTCAGACTCTGTGTGCACACTTTGTGCAGCCCCTTGGTCTGATTATTTTCAGCATTGTTGCAAAATTTCAAGCAGCTGATTCATGCACTTCAGACAAAACTTTCAGTGTTGTGAGACAGATGAGACTGGATAGCTTTCCTACTCATGGAAGAGAACAGCTTGCCAGTTTTCTACTGCAAATGTCTCCTTGTACAAGTACAGACTTTTTTCCAGGATATCTCTGATTGGTATCCTGCAGAATGATAAAAACTTTTCCTCGTGTAAAAGAGTATACCATCACCAGCACACGAATCCTTGACCAGTTCCTCTAAGCTTACAACATTCAAGATTAGATCATGGTTCACATACCACAATGTGGACTACCAATACATGCAGCAGCAGGGTGGAGCAATGGGGGATGTCCACCCAGGGTACAAAGTACTGCAGTTTTTTATTGTTTTGATTTCCATTTAAGAGGGGGGGTTATTTGTAAAAGATTTCATATGTTAAGCCAAAGTGCAAGTTGATATAGCATATATCAAAGCATAACATAGCAGACAGCATCCATGAAAGAGTTTTCTGTAGAAATTAATGCCTCCAAAAGACAAGACGCAGGCGGCGCTGATGAACACAGCTATTCTGGACTTCTTCAGTAAATGTAAACCACCACAGAACACATTAATGAAGTGTTGCTTTAAAGGGTAAACAAACATCCATATCATAATCAGGACAGCAAGACCTCACTCATCCTGACCCAGTAAGCAACGTCCATACCTCCACTCACTTTACTTATGAAGCAGCATCCAACAACTCACTTCATATACCATTTATGGAATTACACCTCCAACCAAATAAGCAGCATCCTTACCTCTGCTTGCTTATATTTACCACTTAAACATCCAACACCAAAGGGGGAACAGAAGAGGACAATCCTGTCCCTCTTCTCCACTCTACCTAGACTGGTAAGATAAGCAACAATCCCCACCAATCCACCAAGAAAGGGGAGGGAGGGTGGGTAGCAAGTTCATGGCAAAATGTGATCCGTTACCCAGCTACACTAGCCTAAACACCTTAAGCCCCTCCCCTTTACCTCATTTGCTCCTAATCATCCCTCCTTCCCATTTAACCCTTTCATTCACCACCCTCAACTCCCACAAATATATATAAATTGGTTTGTTACCAAGCTTCATTATTCATTCATTAGTTTTAATGGTAAAGTGACAGAATTATTAGTAACAGGCTTTTTAATATAAGTTATCTAAATAATAAGTAGTAATACTTATTGTATATACTCAAAGGATAACAGGTAAGGCTTCATTTCTTAATTAATTTACAGAATACAGTGCACTTTACATAATTATTGTACATTATGCAGGAAATTAAAAAGACACTGACAGGACATGAAAAGGTATAGATCTGAAATACAGAAAGCATAGGTTTTAGTAAAGGTACTTCTATAATTACAGCACATAGATATTTTCATCTATTACAGCACATAGAAATTATAAAGGTAAACAGAGAGGATTATTAGTAACAAATCTAGTTGAAGATTTACAGACACAAGTTAATACACTATATGTCAATTATGCTTCACGTTCCATATATTATAGGTTTAAAAAGAGAGTTTACCAGTTTTAACATGTTAAAGAATTGCCCAGTTATGATTAAATCATAAAGTTAGGAGACTTCATTCTGAATAGACCATAAATGCTGAAGTGACACCTAGTGTTCAAAATTAAAATTGCAAGGTTATTTACCAGATAAAGAAATTTAATTTATATTAGTTCTAGTGATTATTATAATATCTTTTGCAGATTATATTAAAAGATTTTTAAAGTAATTATAGAAGTAAATCTCATTTCAGTAATTACAGAGACAATTGTTACAGAATAATTCCTACATAAATACAGTTAGTAAAATAGACCTTGTGTAGGCCTGAAAATGAAAGGTTAGGCCTGTGTCTTTATCTTTTATTTCATATTTTAAAGTAATAAAAGAAAAAGATACTGGTCTGTGTTCAGATTTCTCAGGTGGATTATGTTAGATCAGGTATCAGTTAAATGTATAAAAATACACTATTCTCTTTGCCCAAGTCTAGAAATGCAGCCATATCTATGCAGGCTTCACAGTTTGCATATAGTTTCAGGGAATGTACTTAAAATCAGTGAAAATAACCTTCAGTTAAGAATAATGATAAGAATAGAATGAACACAAACACATTTTTTTTGTATGCTACAAGGCTTGGTAACTTAAGTTATCTATCAGTGCAGAAATTTACAGCTTTTTGGTATTATTAGTAAATACTTCAGAGAAAGTTAGTTAAGTTAGCACATTTGGACTGATATGTCAAAAGTCATGGCAGTGTAGTCCTGAGAATGCAGTACAGACATTCAGATTTGAGTGTAGAGGTCAGGTCAAATATCCAGCATTCCAGAATATTAATTGTACTTTTCAGGAGTTAAGGAATAAAAAGAACATGAACACAGAGAATTATTTCAGTTTATCAGCACTGTTACTAAAAACTGTATCAAACTACAATGTTTGCAGACTTTATTGTAAAAGGTACAAAAAAAAAAAAACAGACTGGGACCTGTTCAGAAGAGTCCAGGGTAATTAACAGGTAGAGACATTTATTCCAGCCTCGTTTCATTTTCTTCCAGTTGTTTCCAGTTAATTCCAGTCCTACAGTCATATCAATTCTTTTAAACACACCATTTTATATAGATAATTTTTGATTAAAAGAAGTTGCTAGAAATCAAACGACAACATCTGCTGCCAACATTTATACATTGCTTATTAAAACAGCTATACAGCATGGCATAACAATTCAATGGCCCTGTCTCCTCTTTGTCTTGATCTGGAATTTGAAAGGGGGCTCTGGAAGATAATACTTGGTGGATTGAAAGCAAACAAGAAAAAATAGAAATTGCAATATAAACAAAATTAAGTAAAAGATCTCTGTAAACTCAACTTTGTTCTATAATTTCTATTAGCTTATTATTCTCCGTCTACCACAGTACAATTAGGAGGAGTGTGGAACAATTAGATTTTTTTCAGTGATATATATATATATATATATATATATAGGTTCATAGGTAGGTACTAGGCTATCGGCCCTAGGGCCCATACAAGCCTAGCCAAAAAATGTACCCTGGTTTCGCCACCCAAGAAATTTATTTTCCTGTGCCCCTGTCGAGCAGAGCCACAGAAGTGATCCCCGGGGTGAATTTCCCATTTCCCATCCAATCATCAAGATGATTTTTCTTGAAAAGTGCTAATGAGGAGCTCTGTTTGACATAGATAGGTAGTCTGTTCCAGAGTATTGGAAGTCTCTGGGACAGGAATCTATCCCTCCAGCATGTTCTGTTAATTGTGGTGACAAGGTTTAGGTCCCTAGAGCGTGCAGCTCGGAGGGATTGGGATTTCTTTAAGTGGAGCATGTCCAACAGCTCTGGGTTTGACATAGCTTTATACGTTAGGCAGAGATCGCTCCTGAGTAGGCAATATGCAATCGAGTAAAGCTGTAGTTTTTTGAGACGGTCTGCATAGGGCATCTGTTTGAGGCCAGTAATCCTCTTTGTGAGGTATTTCTGTGGTCTTTCCAGTTGTTGTAGATGTCGTGTGAGATACATACCAAAAGGGGAATTGTACTCTATAATGGGTCTAATGAGTGATAAGTAGAGGGGAACAATGACCTCTTTTTTTCTGGATGAGAATCCTTTTGTGATGAGATGAGCCACGTAGAAGGATTTCCTGACCACTGTGGCAATGTGATTATCAAAGGAGAGACTACTGTCCACCTGTGTCCCAAGGTCTCTTATCACATTTTCGGCATTAAGTAGACTACCAGCTATGTGGTAGTTCATGGGTACAGAGTTTTTACCAAAGGGGATGACAATACACTTTTTGGCATTGAGCTTCAGGCCATGGCTTTGACACCAGGTATCTGTCTCAGTGAGGCCCTTTTGTAGTTTGTCCACATCGTTAGGAGTTTTGATTATGGCTCCTAGTTTGCAGTCATCTGCAAACCTTTTTAGCCAAAGACCTTCTGTGTTGGCCTGCACTTCAGAGAAGTAGATACCAAACAGGAGAGGACCCAGGACTGAACCCTGTGGTACTCCACTTGTCACTGGTCTGATGTCGGATTTGGAATCCGCTACTTTCACAGTGTGGGTTCTGTCCATGAGCCAGTTGGCAACCCATCTTGTGACATAGGGATTTATACCTAGTTTAGTGAGCTTATCTATAATTCCAGAGTGGGGGATGGTGTCGAAAGCCATGGCGAGATCTAGATAAGCTGTGTGAACCATTTTACCCTCATCTATGGCTTTGTTGACTGCTTCAAAGAAGTCAATCAGGTTTAGGAGACATGATCTGCCTTTTACAAATCCAAACTGGGTAGGCTAATGGGGCGAAAGTTCCCGGGGTCCATCGTGGCTCCCCCTTTGTGGAGTGGGATAACCGTTCTGGTGCGCCATTCAGTGGGTACAAAGCCTGAGGTGAGGCAATGACTGAACATGGTACTTAGGTAGGGTGCCAGTTCATTCTGTAGTTTATGTAGAACGCAGCCTGGGATATTGTCAGGTCCCATGGATGCTGTGTTCTTTGCTTTGGAGAGTGTGTTTTTTACCTGTGCAGCTGTGGTTATAGGAACTTTGCATTCTTCTGGTATAGAGATGGGCACTCTAGGGTGTGAGAGGGGGGGGTAAAGTTAGCACTGAACCTATCTGCTAGGATGTTGGCAATATCAGTTGGTTCTGTATATCTAGTGCCATTGTGCTGTAACTCAGAGCAGATCTGAGTGTTCCCATTTAGATTCTTGACATAGCTATAGAATGCTTTGTGGTTGTCTTTAGAGTCAGTGGCAATTTTGTTTTCGTAACTAGCTTTGGAGGATTTTATGAGGGATCTCAGCTTCTTACTGAGGTTGACCAGGGAGTTCCTCCAGTCATGGGATTTTACTCTTTTTTGCAACAGTTTCTTTCTTCTGTTGTAGAGTTTGTTTATGGCAGAGGACCACCAGATTGGCTTCCTTTTTTGGAGGATAACATCTTGGTTCTATTAGTGATAGCATGATCCATGCACTCGTGTAAGTGCTTATAAAGTACATTTGTGTAGGATTCGGCATATATATATATATATATATATATATATATATATATATATATATATATATATATTCGATATATATATATATATATATATATATTCGATATATATATATATATATATATATATATATATATATATATCTATAAATATATATTAATACAAGTACACACACATGCACACACACAAATGAGTGAGTGCGTGTTCATGTTTGCATGTGCACTGGAAAAAATTCAAAATTTTCAAGAGAGACTGCTATACGCAAATGCATTTTACATGTGCTGCTCTGCTTCTGTGGAGTTCTCACAGTATACATCATAGAATGCATTGGTTCATCTTGATTATATGCAAATTTGTGAATTCACTTTGCATGTTATTCATACAAATATAAGACAATACTCAGTTGCTCAAAAACTGCATTACAGAGATAGGTTCTAAGTTCTGTTACCCCGAAAAGCATCCCCATAACTAAATAGAACAACACTATTTGTAGTTCACAATAACAACCCCAATTGATCACAGTAGTGTTTTTAGTTCAAAATGCTTGATTTAAAGTAGTCCAGAGTCAAAATAAAAAAAATAATGTAACAAGGAAGTTTTTCTAACTTAAAGAAATAGAACTAATTGATATAACAGTGACAACTTGATATACCATACTTTTAATATTCTTTTAGGTTCATAGGTTCATACTAGGCTATCTGCCCGAGGGCATTTATAAGCCTAGCCCATAGTTTTGTGGCTTATGCCACCCCTTTAGTTTGGAGAAACTATGCCCATTATTTTGCTGTGCCTCTGTCGAGCAGTGACACTGAGGTAACCCCTGGGGTGTATCTGCGATCTCCCATCCATTGGTCAAGATTCCTCTTGAACAAGGCCAGCGAGGTGCTCTGCCTCACATAAACCGGGATTTTGTTCCACAGCATAGGGAGTCTTTGGGTGATGAATCTATCCCTCCAGCACGTCCTATTAATAACCGTGTCGAGGTTTAAGTCTCCCGCCCTTGTGGCTCTGAGGGATCTAGATTTTTTGAGATGAAGCATGTTCATCAAATCTGGGTTTGACATGGCCTTGTATGTCAGGCATAGGTCACCTCTGAGCAAGAGGTAAGCAACTGAATATAACTGGAGTTCTTTCAGTCGGGCAGCATAAGACAGATTTTGAGACCCTTTATCCTTTTGGTGAGGAACTTTTGTGGCCTCTCCAGCTGCTGCAAGTGTCGGGTCAGATACATTCCGAATGGGGCATTGTACTCGATCATTGGTCTGATGAGTGATGAGTATAGGGAGACTATGACTTCCCTTGATCTAGATGTGAATCCCTTCATGATAAGGTGGGCAATGTAGAAGGTCTTCCTAACTACTTTAGCAATATGAGTGTCGAATGAAAGGCTACTGTCAACCTGGGTTCCCAGGTCCCTAATAACTTCTTCTGTGTTCAGGGGATTGCCACCTATATGGTAGCTAGGGGTAACCTTATTTTTCCCGATGGGTATGACTATGCATTTCTTGGCATTTAACTTTAGGCCATGGCTCTGGCACCAGTTATCCGTTTCTGTGAGACCCTTCTGAAGGATATCTGTGTCGGATATGTTTTCAACTACGGCGCCCAGTTTGCAGTCATCTGCAAACTTTGTCAGCCATAACCCTTCTGTGTTTGCTTGTACTTCAGAAAAGTAGATGCCAAACAAGAGTGGGCCCAGGACTGAGCCCTGTGGGACACCACTTGTGACAGGCTTTGAGTCTGACATGGCGCCAGCAACTCTGACCCTGTGGGTTCTGTCACTCAGCCAGTTTGCAACCCATCTTGTAATGTATGGGTTTACATTTAAGTTGATGAGTTTTTCAATGATACCCGAGTGAGGTATTGTATCAAAAGCCTTCGCCAGGTCTAGGTAGGCTGTATGGACTGCCTTCCCCTCGTCAATGGCCTTGGTGACTGTTTCAAAAATGTCAACCAAGTTTAGAAGGCATGATCTGCCTTTGACAAAGCCAAACTGGGTTGGATCCAAAGTCTGCAAGTTCCCTATGTCTTTATTTATGAGATCCATTATGATCCTCTCCATGGCTTTGCAGATAAGGCTTGTCAAGCTAATGGGACGGTAATTTCCAGGGTCGGTGGAGGCACCGCCTTTGTGGAGTGGGACCACAGTCGCTGTGCGCCACTCCCTGGGTACATATCCGGAGGTGAGACTAAGATTAAACAGCTGTCCTAACTGTGGGTTTAATTCCTCATTGAGTTCATGGAGCACACAGCCGGGGACACCATCAGGTCCCATGGATGCTGTGTTCTTTGCCTTGGAGAGAGCAATTCTCACCTGGGCGTTTGAGATGTTTGGGGGGCTACAATCATTTGGTATAGATATCTCTCCTTTAGGGGAGGGAGAAGTTTGCACTGAACCTTTCAGCCAGTATGTTGGCAATGTCTGTAGGATCAGTAATCTTCACATCATTTTGAACTAATTCTGAGCATATCTGGGAGTTTCCTCCTAGGTTTCTGACATAGCTAAAGAATGCCTTATGGTTGTCTTTAGAGTCCTTAGCTATTTTTTTCTCAAAATTAGCTTTGGATGATTTTATGAGAGCTCTTAGCTTTTTACTTATAGTGATCAGCGGTGTCTTACCTTTTAAGGATTTTGCTCTATCTTGTAGTAGCTTTCTCCTTTTGTTGTAGAGTTTGTTTATGGCTGGGGTCCACCAGACTGGACGCTTGCCTTTGGTACAAAGAGTCTTTGTTTTGCTTGGGATTGCCTGATCCATGCAGCCCTGCAGGTGCTGGTAGAAGGCATTTGTAAGTGATTCAGCGGTATGAGTAATGCTAACCGCCGGCTCAGGGGCCTTAAAGGAGACCACACTAGTCTTTAGAAGTGTGAAGTCGGCTTTCGAGAAGTTCTTTACTGTGGTCTTTTTCATTTCGGTGGGGCGGGATGAGGACCTCCAGCGAGATTAGTTTGTGATCAGATCTCACCAGTGAGGGGTATACTTCCGGCGTTGAACATTGTGCTCCCATGTTCGTGATGATGAGATCAAGTATGTTTTCTCCTCTTGTGGGGATGGTGACTAGTTGTTCCATGGCATTTGAGTTTATGAATTCCAGGAACTTTTGGGCTAGAGTGTTTGGGCTTGAGTAGTGTTCCCAGTCTATATTAGGGTAGTTGAAGTCACCTAGTATGATGGTGTTCGGAGATACATTTATCCCCTCCAGTGTTTTCAGGAAGGCCATATGAGGTTCCTGAGTTTGCGAGGGTGGCCTGTAACATGCTACAAATTGCAGAGCAGTCTTGCTTATGGTTAATTGCACCTGGATGGTTTCCGATGCATCGTGCGATGCCACCAATCTTGAGGTGTGGGTGTCCTTGATGAATATGGATACCCCTCCTCCTTTCTTGGTATTGTCCAGGTTTTGGGGCCGGAACGCATGATATGAGGTAAAACCTGATAGTGCTGGGGTGCTCTCAGGAGCCTTGAACCAGGTTTCTGTCACAGCACAGACATCGATGTTCTCCATACTGAGAAGGGCCTTGAGTGCGTGCATCTTGAGGTTGATACTTCTGGCATTGAGCAGCATTACCCTTAGTTTTTTTTCTTTGTTTTGTTCTAGGGTCGTACGTTTAGAATTTGAGCCTTGCCTAAAAAAGGCACTATGGGGTGGCAAGAGCCTTTGCCAAAATCCGGAATCCCAGGGGTGACAAGTGCAAGCCGTCCCTTGCGAAGCAGCGTGGCTTGTCCAGCATGTCATCCCAGGCAGACAGACATTGGATCCCCTTTGAATGACACCAGAGTTTAAGCCAATTGTTAAAGCTGATCATCTTATCTCTGTATTGTGGCATCATTCTTGGTGAAGGTAGGATACTGCTCAAGGTCAGGGTCATACCTGCTTGGGCTACATAATCAGAGAGCTCCTCTATGTCTCTTTTCATGTAGTCCAAGGAGGTACATCTCAGGTCGTTAACACCAGCGTGGACAATGATTGAGTCGTACTTGTACCTGCTGTTGAGAGACCTGAGTGCATGCGTTATGTGGCGGATTCTAGCACCCGACAGACAGCTTACTGTGACCTTCTCCTTACTCAGTCTGGTGAGCGGGCGTCAGTGTGTCTGACTATGGAGTCACCAATGACTAGTGTGTCTGGCATTGTGTTTGGCCTTAAGGGCTGTGACTGCTTGACACTCTGACTGTGTGGTCTATGTGTTGCAGGTGTTGTGTTCTGAGGTGGTAGTTGTTTGGGTGTCTGCTTTGGTGGCCTCTGCTGTTTTGGTAGATTTTGATCAGAGCCTCAGTATGTCTTTGTGTGTTTATGTGTATGATTTGAGGTTGTGATGGTATTATGTGAGACTGGGTCTATAGTGTGTGTGGTTACCTTCTCCTCCTGTCTGGTCATGCCAGTCCTATGTTGAGAGAGCTTAGCCTCCAGTTTGGCCGTATAGTTGCATCTCTCGCATGTATTTGTGTTTTGTGGGAGGAGGAGAGGGTTGTCTGTGTACATGAGGCAATTGTAACATTGCCTCAATATTCCCAGGTTCACCAGCTGAGCAGGTGAGGACATTAGCAACTGATCCCTCGACATGCTAGAAGGAATAGACAGAAAAACTTAAGAAAAGGTTCTGGGGATGTGGGTGACCGAGAAATGGGGTTTGCTTTTTTGGGGTACTTTCTATAACAAGAGTGCTGTATTGAGGTGATAAGTACTGTAGGAGCAAGTGCTTCGCTATACAGATAGAGAATAGTCTACTTGGGAGTCAAGTAGAGATAATTTATAGTTGTAGGATACACTAAATAGGACAGTAGTATACTTTGAGGAAGGTAGTTTTAAGGGAAAATTTGAAGAGTGGACTTTAGGTAGCCCTAATAGTTTAAATCTGATTAACCGGCGCTGCCCTAGTGTGCAACGGTAGCAGCTCCGCGCTAAATCGTGCTAAAGCGCGCTAACGCGTGCTTTATAGCAGGGGGCTGGAAAAAACAGGAAATGACCCAAAATGGCCGACGAATTACTAGTTGCTGCTTCTAACCACTCCTCTGAGGACAAACAAGCAGCTCAGTACTCCCCACTCCCACTGGTGAGTAAAGAAACTACCTCTGGCCACACAAGAAAATGGAGGAACACAGAAACCAAATACAAAGCCCAGGGATCAGCAAAATCTGATCACTGGAACAACTAGCTAGGAAAGTTTAGGAAAGGAGAAATATTTTTTTGTTTTTTTTGCAAACAGACAGAAAAAAATGCAGTAAATGCTTTGTTTTCGACTAAATTGCTATCAAAGGCTGGTACACTTGAGTGTATTAGCCTGTTTGTTACTTTTAAGCAATACTTTAGCCCACAAGTGCAATCAACAATATAAGCTTATTGTGTGCATTACTTATTGTGTGTATATGCATGTGCATGTGCATGTGTGTTAAGGAGGGCAGACTCTCTGCTTTTATAAATTACTTTCTGAATGCAGAATTTTTATGAAAAGCATAATGACTCGCTACTAAAGGATTCTGAGTCAGACCTCCATGGTGTCTGGGATGAATTCTGATCTTATTTTATTCTCTGCCAAAATTTTGTATGATTTTCACTAAAATGTCCTGCTTGACTGGCTATGCATAGTGGATTAACACAAGGAGCCTGGGTGATGGCAGAAAAGGGCCTGCAGTGGATCAGCTATTGGCCCAATAAGCAAAAGACAAAAACCCCGATACAAAACCTTCACAATTCAGTTGCCAAATTCTACAAATTACGTCCTTCCTTCTTGCAACTAGCTGTTGAATAAACTGCAAGACACCTACTCAAATCTTTAATTTCTCTCTCTCTTACATCAGCTTCTTTTCCTTCAGCATTTAAAAATGCTTTCATAATCCCTTCTCTAGAACCATGTTTGCCAAAGATTTAAAAGATTACAAACATATCTCTAAATCTTTGGTCTGTCACATCTATAGTTATGGCCTATTCTGTGATGATCAGCAGTATTCCTGCAATGCATCTAGTACAGAAAATGTCTACTGCAACCTTGACAAAAGGTCAAATTACACCAGGCCCTTTCTAGGTATAGCTATGGCTTTTGAAACGGTCAACCATGCTATCTTATTCAACAAGGTGAAGAAATTCAGTTTTAGTGAAAGTACTGTTCTATGGTTTAGGAGTTGTCTACAAAAAAAAAAAAAAAAAAAAGCATTCCAAGTATTTTATTACCACTTTCTCTCCTTAGTTGGCATAGTTAAAACCGGTGTACCACAATGGCCAGTTTTAAGTTCTCTTCATTTCTCCCTCTTTGTTAATGACCTACCCCACAATCTGACAAAATTAAAACTAATTATGTATGTTGATGACATACTTTTGTACACACAGTCTATATCATAAACCATAGAATAATTTCATTCAGCTGTGTAAATGGTCTGCAGCCAAACATCTCAATCATCTCCTTCCCCTGGAAAAAAATGTGAACTTCTCTACAACATAAAACTACTTAACATCTGTTTTGTAGACTCCCTTCCATTCAAGCCATTAAAGGGAATACTATTCCCAATGTCACTGAACAGAAATTCCTAGGATGGATGCTCAAAACAGTTATTTTCTTTATACTATATAATGATTTTATAACTAATAATGTCCTTGCTTAACAAATTGGCAAAACATATCTATTTACTCACCCTGAAAGTTTAATCGGTAATTGCCAAAAAAGGATTCCTAAATTAGAATATGGTCTTCTGTTTCTTGTGCTACATTCTGATTATAATTCCAAAGGTTATAATCACTGAGAATAACATTTGTAGCTGTATGTTTCTTGTTGACTGCTTCCTCCATCACTGCAAACTACTTGAAAAAAAGTAATAGGTGTTCTGTTTCCAACAAGGCTATAATGCTTCAAATGCTCAGATTTTTTATGTTGCTTAAACAAGGCTACTATCCCTCCAGATTCAAAGCTGACTATCCAGTACACACCTATGAACTCACAAGTTCCTCAGACAGCTATTTCTTCTTTGTCTGCCCATGGTTCAAAACCATGTCGGGGGAATGGGCCTTCTTCTTGACTGGGACTTGTTACACTGACCTGCCTACTGAAAAAAAAAAAAAAAACATTTCAAAGGCTTTAAGAACGCTCTAAAAAAATTCTCCTTGCTGAAGACATATCTGTTATCATGATACTGGATATGTTGTCATGTTTCAGCTGTCATGCATCCTGACCAAAATACGTGTGCTTATCTTCGAGTGTTTTATTAACATACTTTAAATGTATTTAAGCCTAGTGCACTGAATGGAAATACACTTGTCTTTGTTTAATTAATTGTTATATTTCTGTTTGTACACTTACAAACAAAAATGTATACACTGCTTCTTTTGCCCATAAGTATATATGGCCATAAGTTACAGATCATGTTATCAAATATCGACAAATAAATAAAATAAGCAACTAACTAAATGGCTTAGCTTGTATCTAATTCATGATCTGAAACTTCTGTGCAATTTCACTACCGTACATTTAAAAAACAAAAAGCATTATCAACATACACGTTACGAATTTACCATCTATAAAAATACAACAGTACAAAGAAAACATTTACCACATCCAAAGCATAACTTCCAAACAAATAATATAAGAATGTGAATACAATTGAAGCTATACACAGTAAGTAGTTATTATCCCAACAAAACAGAAATATTCACTAAAATTATTTCACTGTAGAAATGTAAAATTTCCTGTTGCCTATTTCCTTCAAACTATTAACCCAACAATACAGAATTCAACTGACTTCAAACAGTATTTTTTCCTAAAACTTGAAAATCAGAGCGGAAATTGTGCAAGAGAAAGAGAGAGAGACCACAAAATCAACAGATCACAGATGAATTTAGAGTATACGACGAAATGCAGGTTTGTAACAACCATAATTCTTTGTAAGGCAGGGAGTGATAATACATCTGATAGATTCTGTGACAGTCACATATGTTTTCTTCTATATCCCTCTGCTCTCTCTCTCATAGCATATACAGTTAACTTGCATCTGCTGTTTGATTTCTGCAACATAACTCAAGCCCCCGACTTCTTTTAACAAAGTTAAAAGGTAAGTATTTTCCAGAAACCATTTTTTAAAGTGAGCAAAGTATAATGTAATGGAGAGCATCAATTATTTTCCATATTAATATGATTTAGCCACTTGTACCTGCTAATACAGGCTTGCAGCAACATTTCCAATTTCTTGTGGTCGTCAGTAAAAACCTGTCAATGTGTTCAAGAGGTCTGTACCCAAATGAAAGGAATCTTCATAATAAACTGCAATCTCCCACATTTTAGCTAACATTTCCACAGGGTACATCCTTGCTTTTGGATAGATTACTAGCTAGCCAAAAAAGATGATTGTGTTGTCACTATATGATTAAAGTTGTGGCATTCTTATTCTTACATAAGGTGAACAAAAGTTGTGCATTTCCTAGCTTGAAGCACCAAGTAGTGCAAAAAAGATGCATAAAATTATTCATCTAGGCCAGAGTCATAGTATGTTCATCTATAAGAAATCATGCCAGAACATCCAGATCCTATGACATAGATTAGACCCTGATTAATTAGATTTAGCAATCCAGGTCCAAGACACTCCTTCTTTCCTGTTTCAAAGAGAAGGTGGCAAGAGAGAGAATACGAGCAAATTCAGGAAGTTTGTACCACTGCATCAGACTTGGCACATTGAGTAAAATCAGCTGATGCTAATCCTCCTTTTGTGAACAAGGCCAATATCTTATTTCTATTCCAAATGAAAACTGGTACCAGTGAGTATAACTTTAGAATAAGTATCTCCCATCCCAAGTAAGGGATGCATCTAAGCAAATGATGAATCTGGTAAAGGACAAATATCTTCTTGATTGATGTCTGTGGCACAAACAGGTGTTTTCAGCTTCTCTATTAGTTCTGTTTGCCTTAAGAAATGCAAGGGATGTAGTTCAGTTGCTCTAAATGGGGGTAGGGACTATCTTCAATATTAAATAAGTATAACTCAGTTTTGCTTCAACCCTGGGCTCAAAACGAGGGATGGAAGAGTTTTGCCCTCTGGATTTTATGGAACAAATAGATTTTTATCCCAATTAACTTATAGGCTAAATAGTTCAACAAACCTGTCAATGATCCTATGTACTTCTTGAAGAGGTATGGCAGGCTAACAGAGCAAAATAGTTCAGTCAACTGCAACTACAAACTTGGGAGCTGAAAACCCACTGAGACTGGTGCTTTTGAATGCGTAAACTAAGTGGTCTCGTTGCTAAAATGAAGAGCAAAGGAGAGTGTGGACATCACTGACATGTTTTTCTCTCCCTCCTAAAAGATACAGAGTACAATTGATTAGTAACCATTTACAGTAGTGGGAAAGTACACAACAACCTATGCCATTTGATAAATCTCTGCATCATTATCATAACAGGATAAGACTGCCTAGGGAAGTTTTAAGACAGAAAATTAAAGATTGTATTGAAATCAACAAATAAGACCATAACTGGATAATTAAGAGAAACACAGGGAGTTGTTAAATGATACAAAAAAACTCACAGCAGGCCAGGGCTTCACAAGCTTCCTTATGTGAAACCTTATTATGCATCACTTAACTTGTAGACTTACTGTTCCAGCTGCCCTTACCAGAATCCTCACCTCTGAAGGCAATAATGAAATAGGTAATTATCTTCTTGGTACTCATTGATCATTGTCTTCTTTGAAAAGGGTGATATGATGGCTAAAATGAAAAAAAGAGAAAGGGGCCCAGTAGACGATGAGCTAATAAGTTCTTCTTTTAAAGTTTACAAAGATGTGTAGGAATGTTAACTGGTCCAGGATTTTTTCCCAATTTTAATGAATTAATATCCTGGTAGATTATCCCAAAGGTAATGTCATTTTTAAGCATTGCAAAGAACTGCGGACTTACCTTGGGCAATTTGATTTTGATGTGTCTTTTATCTGGGTCTGAATATAAGGACTTGTAAAATGATGTCCTGACTTTATTAATATCTTCACTTGTATTTCAAGGAAAATCTGTCAGACAATCAGGAAAGCAGAATTGGGAACATTTCTCTTTTAGTCGTACAGCTAGCAATTTAAAAGAGTTCAAGTAATGTGTCCAAAAGAACTACCTGAATCCTTTTCATCTTATGTGAATTACAGCCTACTGTATACTCAACGTTCTTTTTAACCTGGAGAATTTCCAAGTTCGGGTAATATTGTTTGCATTCTTCCTACTAGTACTTGTTCTCCAGCTTTTTCAATGTAACCTCCAAAGTAAAGAGCTCCATCTGGTTGCTCTTTTGTTTGCAAACACCTCTCTGAATAATAGCTGTGGTTAGTAAATATCTCTCATTTCACTGCAATAGACAAATATAATTCTTTGTACTTTATTTCTGTATGTAATTACACTAATGCTGTTTAAGAAAAAGCACTGAATGTGGAAGACATGAAAAACATTAAACAGGTAAATTCTGCCAACACATACAAATTTTTATGGTAAAATAAAATAAACCATTTAAAGCATTACACATGATACTGTAAACCAATATAAGCCAATGGAGATAACAATCCCATGAATTCGATGAAACTATGTTCCAAGCTTGCCTTGTCAAATGGATAGTAATACATCAGAAAGGCTCAAGCACAACCTTAACATTGTAACTTGGCTATCAGACTATAAAAGCTGCCCAACCCCACACCCCCCACCTGATAACTATGGATATGTACATATACATATATAAT